>NW_015113278.1:57479-58277 GCF_001443285.1 Poecilia latipinna | reverse complement strand
TGTAAAGATTTTATCCCCTCTGAGTTTTTTGCGTTTTTTTTTTTTTTATTGTATTTTTTTTGAAAAAAAAAAAAAAAAAAAAAAGAAGAAATATTGTTGCTGTCTTCTTGTGTATTATGTGTAATACCTGCAGGGACACTTATGTCAACGATGGAGGGAGGACAGAGATGCGCGTGATATGAAATAAAGCATGTTAGCTAACAAAGTTAGCATGAACGTGTAACCACCCGAGGATTAAGATGACTGAACCAAAAGTTAAGTAATCTGAAAATTTTAGTTTCTATAATATGAAAGTAAGCTAACAACAAGACCTCATAGGTTAGCTATATTCGTGGCAGCAATCCCTACAGCCTCATTCAAGAGCGTGATTTGTCTCCGGCCGTTCACCTGTCAGAAACAACAAATCAGAGCCAGGGGGAGGATCTTAGCACGGTCAATCATTCTTGTATACATTCTACTCACAACCAGCTGCCACCCTACAGCTGGTTCATTACAACATTCTCCTTTGGATGTCACTTTAGCTATTTTTTTTTTTTTTTATCAGTAAATCACTTATGTTGCTTGTTCCAGCAATCTTCTGTGCTTCACGTTACCTGCTGTAGTCCTCTTCACCATGGTTACAACGACTGATCCAGGATAAGAGCAGGTTGACGGACTTCACCAACCCTTGTCACCAAAGTTCGGCTTAGCTTACCAAGAACTAAGCCAGGCTAAAGAGGAGCCAAGTTAAAACAAGTCTAAGTATATATATGTGGTAATACTGTCTACATTGTAACTCATTTTAAGTAAACACACAAA
>NW_015113278.1:41504-53972 GCF_001443285.1 Poecilia latipinna | reverse complement strand
GTTCTCTAAATACCGTCAAATTGTTATTTAAATTGTTAGCTAAAACCTTTAGCTAATGTTCTCTAAATACCGTCAAATTATTTAAATTGTTAGCTAAAACCTTTAGCTAATGTTTTCTACATACCGTCAAATTGTTATTTTAATGTTAGCTAAAAACTTTAGCTAATGTTCTCTAATGTTCTCTTTAACAGGACATGAGAAAAAACTTAGAGCATGGCAGACAGGTGTGACCTCTGACATCACAGCCTGTGATGTCCTCAACTATGCGAAGTCCTAGATAGAACTGATCTTTGGTCCTACAGCCTCTGATGTCGTAAAGTATCCGGGGAGAGTCCTGAAATCTCAGCACACCACCATCTAACCTGAAATCTGTAATAAAAGCCTTTACTAAACTTTAAACTTTACTCGGATGAATGATAAATACTATACTATATTTAAACAAAGAGAGACACAGACTGACAGAGAGGAAGGGGCCAGGGAGAAAGTCTTACTGCTGCGTGTGCCTGCGTGTGTATCTGTCCTCAAGCATGAGAAACCTGCAGGATACATCTGACATTTTATTCTGTCAGTTATTTGGTATCAGACTATAGATAAGTGCTGTATCATAATCTTTAACAGGACATGAGAAAAAACTTAGAGCATGGCAGACAGGGGTGACCTCTGACATCACAGCCTGTGATGTCCTCAACTATACAAAGTCCTAGATAGAACTGATCTTTGGTCCTACAGCCTCTGATGTTGTAAAGTATGCGAAATCCCTAGAATATGTGAGACATTCCTTCTGACAATAGCTTACACTGCATTATTTGGTGTTAGACAACAGACTTATAGCTAGTTAAGAGGGGCTGACCTCTGACCCTGCAACCGTTGATGACTGTCTCAGGCAATTGTTCTGAAGGAAAACAACAGTTTAACTGTTTTACTGGAATATTTGTGGCAGCACGGTTAGTCAGTGCTGACTATGAGTTTGTAATTTCCTTCATCCGTTCCGAAAACAGTCACTTAAATTTTAAACTCTACAGATACTTTTCTGTAACACCTGCTAGTGGGATATATTTCAGTAAAAGTTCCTCGTCTGTAACTGTATTTCTTAAGGATATGTGTCAGGTAGTAAACAGGCCTACATGAGGCTACTCAAATTTAACTTTTAGCTTTCTGCAGTTAAAGTGAAAGACAAACTAACATCGATCCCTTTCCAGAATTTGTCCTCACCTCATTGTGGATGCTACTTTGCTTCAGTCTTTTTCCTGTTGTTGTATCTTGTTGTTGTATCTTCTCAGTGCTTCATGGTTTCTCCAAAATAGTAAAGGTTGGTTTAAGTACATTTGAAACTCATATTTTTTTTTTCTTCAACAATTGCTAGTGTGATGCATTTCAGTAAAAGTTCCTCATCTGTAAATTTAATTTTTTTGAGAATATGTGACAGCGACTAAACAGGCCCAGGTGAGGCTGCTGCTCATATTTATCTTTCAGTTTTCCCCAAAGTTTAAAGTTTTTTACACTGTACAACCACACTCGAAGAGTTGCTCCAACATGGTAAATTGTTTTGTTACCTTTAAAATTATCTACAGCTTTTGTCTCCGACTTATACGCTCTTTGTTTTGTTTTTTTTTGGCCCTAATGATTCTTTTACTCCATCCATTATCTAACATGCTTAAGTGCACTAACAAAATATAGTTCACCTGTAGTTGTTAAGATTCCATTACTAAAAATGTATAAATGATGAATGTGAACCATCAGTCTTAAAATAAAGAGTATCTGTTGAAATTATATAAAACTCTGAAACGTCATTACAACTGGCCTGAAGTAAAACAAGACTGTGAAGCAGCAGCAGCATTACGTACAGATAATTTAAACTGTACTCAAGTTATGAATGCATTTTTGATGCATTTGCAATCAGAAAATAAATAACTGCAATTATGTAATGCAGGTTGTTGATGTGCTATAAATAGACGTTGGTTCACTGGCGGGGACAGGATGCGTCCGTGAACCGAGACAAAAGGGGAACAAAGGACCCAGTGTTAATCACAGGCTCCTACAGGACGCATATGGTAAAGCTTAAAAAAAGAAAAAGGAACTCAAACTGCTGACAGAGGGATCGGAAGTGACCTTTGAGCAGCTGTCAGTCAAGAGCAGGGACTAAAAGTCCAGCTAACTCAAGCTGGTTAAAGGTCAAATCCACTTCATTCTCCTGCTACGGGGTATGCATCGGGGTTGAGGTGTCATCCTCCGTCCCTCAAATTCTTCCAATTAGCTCCATCAGTTTCAGAGTTCGGGAAAGATATCTAGATAGAATTGATTTTGTATTAAAATCATTTCATTCAATATTACCACCTGATTGCTGCTGTGGCGTCAAGCTGTAACTGGCCCTTGCAAAATGTGACAAAATACACCGCAGGCATGCTCATCTTAATATTGGAGGTGGTGTGTGTCTAGTTTAGACCTGGGTTGGTTGGATGCAATCCATAAATCCATTGTGAACCTAATGCCTGGATTTAAAATCCACAAGTTTGTTTTCTGATTATGACATTCATATCCATAAAGAACTCTTTCAGATTTTTCTAAATCATGCACAGTGCATGATTTAGTCCAAATAAACGATTAGACTAAAGTTATTTTGTAAAAAAGTAGACAAAACATACATTTTATTCATATACACCAATGAAATAAAACATATTTTACATTGAACAGACGCATCAAACATGAAATATGCCCACTTAAAAAAAAAAGAAAAAAAAGAAAAAGAAATCACAATTAAAAAAAGAAATCACGCATGCACAAAAACGAGGTAGCTTAACACCATTTTCAAGTCTGAAAACCTCTTCGTAGTGAGCTCACTTACAACCTTTGACATAGGTCAGAAGATAAACACTTATTTGTTTAACAAGATAACACTGACGATATGAAGTCATATTTACATTAGACAGAGCTCTGGAATTAAAAGAAGAAAACACCAAACTGAGCTGAAGAGATTGTATCTTTTTTTTTTTTTTTTTAAAATGCTGACCAAACAAAATTGGGTAAAGTCACTGCTCACTTCCTGGCGTTCTGGAGTAGTACAGATGCGTATTGGCATTTGTCCAAACTACAGGCATCTGCTCTGTTAAACTGTAACTGAACGAATGCATGTTCATGGGGTTCACTACCGGCTGAAGGGAGCTCTGGCTTGGATACACGTACTGCTGGTACATGCTAAGAGCATCGAGGGGAAGCTGGCTCTGTGTTGGATGCACACTACTTGGGAGATAAGCAGGCTGGATGTAAGGGTTGACGCCTCCTGGAGATGCCACGGTCTCAGTGTGGCTCGGTGTTGGCGGCTGTTGCCGTCTGCTCACGTCAGTGCGAGTTTGGCCTTTGAACGTCTGCTTAATGTGGCTGGACCTGGAGGTTATGATGGTATTAATGGGCAGCTGATTGATCCCAGTCTGACTGGGATCAATCCCTACTCTGCTGATCTCCTTAGGAACACTGATGTGTAACCTGTGTGGCTCGTTGAGGTCAGTGGTGGGAACTAAAGCGTTTTCTTGAGGAACAAGTGACTGGCTCATCTTCATACCCTCTCTCCTTTCAGCAGTATGTAAAGCTGGCTGACTGGAAGTCTTGCACATAGAGACTAGCTTTGAAACAAATTGCCAGAAATCTTGACGCGAAGAGTTTATAATGCCGATAGGTTGATCGAGATTTGTAGAGTTTGAAGGAATCAGGTCAGTTACTGAGTTGGAGCTCATGTCAAGAGGATCAGAGTTTCGTCTGAGCGGAGACACCCCCGGATTGAATCCTGGCTGTAGAGGATCACCACTAAATGTGTTTGGTTTGGGATGTGGGGGACCTGAAGGAACAACAGTTTTATGTCTCGAGTAAGGAGCATTCAGCTCTTGAGGACAAGGGGTTCCTCCAATCTGAGAGACGGATGATGTGTAGTGTGGCCGGAGAGAACTACTGCAGGGCTCTAGACTGAGATCTACAACAGTGGAGCTTGAAGGAACAACAGGATCAACCTTTGAGTTTGGAGGATTCACTTCTAGAGGCCTCAGGTTTTGTGCAGCAACATTTGGGTCTGGAAGGACCACATGGTCATTCTTTGAAGAGGAAGAGATTACGTCCGTCCCTGAGGTTCTTCCACTTCCAGCAGCATCAAAGCTTTCAGCCGGGGTTGGCTCTTTAGGCTGTGCTTTACCTGGATTCTGATCAGCTTTAAGAACATAATACAAGACAACAAAAAAAGAGAAAAGAATTAAAAACACAGAATAAGAAAAAAGAGGTAATAATTTACTAAAATTAAAATACATAGTTTAACTTTTTTGTAACTACTTTAGTTGTCGCAAAGGTTTCCAGATCTACTATTGTGGCTATCAGTGCAGACTAATCATTCTACCAAAATCCTATCATGATTATAGTTGATATGAAATTAAACATTAAAACATATCAGCTTTTACTAAGCAGAAAGAGCATATTGAGCCTTGTGTAGTTTCTGCACTCTGCTGTCCTGTAATACAGAAATAAAATGTTAAATTAGGAGTTTATTTGCTTAAAAGCGTAATTGTCGAGGTTAATTCATGCAGCTTTATAAGCGTTACGTGGTGCGCGTTAAAGTCACGTTTTATGTAGAATCATGAAAAATAATTTATATCCCAAGAACGCATCGATTGCAACCTCAAAATACAATGTATTTTATGTGACAGACCAACACAATGTAGGTGTACAGCATTAATTGTTAAATACAGAGAGAATATGCAGTTTAAAAAAAATATTTCACAACTACAATTAGCATCATTGAAACAATCATCTGAAGATGAAAGAAGCATGGAACAGCTGCAAACTAATAAAAGACGAAATAAGAGACGAAAACTAAACGCATTTTAGTTTTGGTCTCTGTGTGAAAAGACAGGCCAGGCTGCAGACAGGAGCCGCCCTTCAGATTACTGGATGCAGCTGCTGCAGTTCACAGCAAGCAGAGGCAGCGGTGAGGTCAACAAAGAGGGGGAGTCAAGGACAGAGGCGCTTCCCACAACAAGTATCCAAAACACAACCAGGAGAAGCAGAAACTGTGCACATGGGAGTGTTATAAGCATGTGAAAAAAGGTAACTGATAAATACACAAGAAGATGGGAGGAGGCAAGAAATTTAGGACATTAAAAGCAAACGTAAAGCAGAGTGGTGCGACATTATTTGACAAAGCAGGCTGTAACGCTCGTCTTTCACTGTACGCACTAACCGTTCTTGTGACGCCGATGGCCAGCAGAGCCAGATGGATGAAAATCACTCAAATCTTCATCTCTGATGCTCTTCAAAAGTTCTAATGCTACAAAAAGAAAAGTGAATGCACAGAAAACAGATTAGTACAAAACAAGATTGTGGAATGTTTGCTTAAAACCATGGTTGAAAGATATCCAATTTAAAATTTATGGCAAGGATTCACATTTGAGCTTTCACCAAAGGTTTTCACCCAGTCTGGCTTGAGCTCCGTCTCCAAATGTGCAAATTTGGTGGAGACAGAAGCAGGTTTTGCTGCATCTGAAGGTGATTTCAGATATTCTCCCAGAAAACCTGCTAGGCCTGGTGTTGGGGTGCCAGGCAGCAGCCTACTGAGTTTTTGGGTTAAAAAAATAAATAAATGAATAAAAAATTACAAAAATTTGGAGGTGCACAAGTAGGCATCATAATGTGGAAATAATAGTGCGTAAGGCCAATGGGCGGGTGCAGAGAGGGCCCTAACCGCCAGTTCAATGTGTCAACTATAAATCAGGCTTATTCCGTCTTTACTGTCAGTTACTAGTGTATAAAAATATCCCTATTTAAAATAAACAACACTTAGCCTGGTGGGTGGCCAAGTAAAGCCTGGGGGCCCGCCAGGCTTAAACCTGGGATTTGAAGTCCAAGCACCGACTTTGTGGGTTGAGTACAAATGCACACCGCACTTTTCAGATTTATGTTTGAATTATTTTTGAAACATCTAAATTTCTTTCCATTTCACAACTAATTGCATCAAAGTTTTGTGGTTGTGACAAATATGAAAAAGTTCAAAGGGTCAAAACGCGGTTCATGTTGCACAATTCTTCAGATAAACTACGCATTTTGAGTTCTTTTTAGGTACAATTTACACAGGACAATGATTTCATCAACACTTGCTAATTAAGTTGACAGTTACCTTTACTGAAAGGAGCTGCTAGGAGAAATTTGTGGTCCTCAGGTCTCAGCCATATGCACTTGAAGAAAAAACACAAAGTCGGTACTTGTTCATTATTTTTTGCAAAGCGTCAAACGAAACTAGATAACAGAAATGCTCCGTTGACTCAACGTACCTTTGGTTTAACATTAAGAGCCTTCTCCCGCTTTGACAGTTCTTGGATAACATTCATTAAAACCTGATTTTTAAAGTCCAGAGGTAAGTCATCCTGTAGCCAAAACATGTCCAGGAACCTTTGGTCCTCCCTCCACTGAAAAACATGGGACTTTATTAAAAAAAAAAAAAAAAGAAAGAAACTGTACAAACGTGTTTTTGAACAATTGCTCCATGTCATTCCCAATACACACCAAGAATTTGAGCTGGTGGTTGAGGCTGACCATGTGCTGACAGATATCTCGGGATGAGAGCATCTCTTCACAGGTTTCGCACAGGAAGGTTTTCTGATATGAACTATGACACTCCCACACGTACGCCCTGCCTGGTAAATTCAAACAATTTTAACATGTTACATGCTTCTACGAAGAGACGGGATGCTGAGGACACGCTGATGGAGGGACACTCACCAGCAACCTTTTTGGGATCCTGATTACTTGCCGTCAGGAAGATTTGCAAATCACTGGATTGTAGAACATTTTTTCCTGTAAAACCCACGTGTTACTAAAAATCCGTGCACAAATGCCAAAGAACAGGCGCAGTTCTGATGCTCAGTACTGACCAGACAAAGCAGTGGAGATTGCCTGTGAAGAACTGCGCTCTTCAGGTCGTAAGTGAAGCGCAGGATCTGGTTCGGCTTTGTGGCCCGATTGGTTCTGCTGCCCTGCCGTGACTTCCGGTCCGGAACGGCACACTCTCGCAGGCGACACTTTCTCCGCTTTCTGCGGCTCCTGGAAAGCTGCATCACTCTTCAACCGCTGTCTTACTGAAGTTAGACGATTATCTTGATTCTTGGACGTCGTTTCCACACTTGGTGCTGAATTTGAATATCAAACAAAAATAAAAACATGCAGAAAAATAAAATCATACGATATACTTTTGTTATTAAAAGTAAAATCATAGAATATTAATAACTTGTCAACCGTCTGGGATTTTATTCTGACGAAAACAAAACCAGAGAGTGAAGCGGCTTCACATCAGGAGCTAATAATCATTTTCACTGATGACACTGAATGAGATTGTTTCGGTTGGATTTTTTTTCTTCTAAAATGTTCACTGTGTAATTAAGCTACACAAAAAAGCAAACATTCGTTTCTTACCAGGGGTAGTAATTTTCATTTCAACAACAAAAAAAAAAGAATAAAATGTGGGACATAAAGAGCTTTCCTTACGCAGGCTCTCTCTCGAAAACGCGACTTCACGACGAGGCCGACTGTCATCTTGCACCATCAGCTGATTCTGCTGGGGAGTTCCTAAATTAAACAAAGTATTTCAGTTCAAATGGAATTGTAAACTTTGTCAACTCTCTAAAAGAAAATGTTGTTGAAAATGTCACGCCCGCTTCAGTTTCATCGCCTGGAATGGGATTTGGGTTCATTTTATTGTCACTCATTGATTGTAGGTGCTCCTGAATCAGATTTTGTGCTTCTAGATCTTTACCACTTGAGCTCTGGTGTCTCTGTAACTCAGCTGGACGACGCCTTTCTGCACTTTTCCGGATCGTCTCTGGATCGGAACAAAGGAGGACAAAATTTTAAACGCTGTGCAACAACAACATCTTGACTTCCAAGCTTGGCAAAGTCAACAAATGTCATACTTTAGAGCTAGTGCAACTAAAACTTGTTAAGGTGCAACATATAAACCAGATGCAATTGGATACTGCATTTAAAGCAGATGAGTTTAGTTAAGACAATTTTCCGATGTAAAAAAGAGCCATTGAGGCTACGCCGCTTTAAAACAGGAACAGTTGTAACGCACAGCTTTTCAAGTGAAATATCTCAAACGAAAAGTGTGGCTGCTCTTCCTCAACATAAAAACTGAAGGGGTGAGTATTCTTATTTTTCCTAAAAATGATTTCATCCAGGAAAAGTGGACATGTCTTAATTATTGTATAAGACTTAAATCAGACTCGATAGATGTTCTAGACAGAATATAAAACCTCTAAAAAAAACACATCCAGCATACCTGCCGTATGTTCAGCTTGAGCACATCGATCCAAAACTTGTTGTGGATCCTGGGTTTGCATGGCTTCATCCTGGATCTCTTCAACCACTTGCACGTCTTCCTCATCCGAGCTCGTTTCGCTCAACGACTGGCCTGCAGACACGGCTGCGTCATCTTCATCGACGCACTCAATTTCTGCATACGAAGACGTAAAAAGGGTTAAAAACTACACTGACTGCTTAGAATAATCCGTATAATAACTCTCGTTTGATGTCTCACCCGACGCTTGGTCCGGGCTTGCCCAGAATTGATGGTCGTCTGCAGAGTCTGACATTTCATCGTGAAACGCTGGGATCCCTGAGAGTAAGCGTTTAGAGGGAGAGGTTCGCTAATTTACTGACCACTGCGCCGAATGTCACTCGCACACATTAACGACACAAAAAAAAACATCTGAAAACGTGAGCGAACGGTCTACATGCGTTGCTTAATAATTAGAGGTGCGTTAGAGGAAGCTACGCCAAGCTAACATTAAAACTTACAATCACCTGAGCTTGAAACGTCACAGGGACTGGAAATGCCCTTGGGAGGATGCTCCGTGTCATCGACCGAGCGAGACGATGGCGCCTTCAGGTCTCTTTGCTTCAACAGTGTTTTCACGGTTTCTATAGCTGAGAATCAAAAGCATAAGTAGAGTCACAAAATTGACACACACACACTGCCAAATATTTTCCTCAATAACAAAAATGAGTTCAGATCAACAGTTCACCAAAATAAAGCAGGACCAAACAACAGAAAAAAAAAAAAAACAATAGTGTGATTTTAGGAGATGCAGAATAAAACGATGTTATATTTACCCAAGTGGTCTGGGAGTTTTCTCAGTGTTTGGTACTCTTCCGTTTTCACCTCCAATCTCTAGGAAAAGCAAATATCCACACAAACAACATGAGGCATATGTAAAAACCTCAAAGCGTACATTTTTTGTGCACACAAGAATAATTGAATTCCTTCAGAACAAAGAAAAAGGGTAAAAAAAAAGTGCAAACAGAACATTGATTAAAAAACAAACAAAATTGGCCTCTGCCTCTTTAAGAAGCTCAACTGGAGACAGCAGCTCCAAGGAGGAACTTTGTGGAAACAGGTGATTCAAGGATTCCTCAAACGTGAGAGAATAACGTAAATATCATTCTCTTTCTCTGGTGTGTTATTTACCAAAAGACACACAAAGCTGATTTTGTTCAACATACCTGAACAATCTGAGTGTGAGGCAACTCTTTGTCAACATTTGCCAACTTATGAATGATGCGGCTTAACTCGTTTTCCATGTTCTCCTTCACAGACCATTCAGGATATTTCATTTTCTAATGAAAGGGAAAAAAAAATAAAATAAAAATAATCTAAGCATTGATTCTCCTTCTTCAAGGCTGCAGCTGTACTCGTACCACGAGTTAACAGTCACATACCACATATTTGTACTGGTGGACCGAGTTGCTCGGATGGCTGGATGTATTCAGTCTGAGTGAACACAACAGACAGAAGACCTGCTGCTTTCGCTCACAGGACACCACAACCAGGTAGTTCAATCCTGTCCAACGGCAACAAGATGCACACGTTTAAAAAGACTCCGATGCATGCGTAAAATGCGTTGGACGTTTTATGTAAATTGAACGATGCTTACCAACTTTAGGAAGGTTTCTACCAGGCGTTGTCTTACTCGATGCGTTATGAGGCAGGTCTTTCCGTACCTTCTTGGTTTCTTCTGGTTTCGGGTGATGGGAGGCCGGCGGTTTCCTCTTGCAAGCGGCCGTTTCAGAGTCCGGGTTTCCCCTCGTCAATGTCTTTACAGAAGGTTTAGTATTTACGTTTATGACTTGTGGTTTAGCCATGTCAGAAGCGGCAGATGATGCTTCCTTAGTCTTAGGCGCTGCCGTGTCTTTGGATTTGAGAGGATGTTTGTGTTTAAGTGTCGCTGCAGATCCAGTGTCGGACGAGGATGCAGCGCCGCATGCTTCTTTAGATGGCGTTTGACCTTTTGGTGCCATGGACGCTGTCTGGGACTGTGGAGTGGATGTTTTTGAAGTGGTGGAAGCGGTTTTTGTCTGTGTGGAAGGGCCTGCGGTAGATTTCAATGTATTCGTTAGAGCAGTGGAAGGAACGGCACTCGGTTTTTCAGATTTTGTAGCCGCTTCAAACGTTACTGATTTCATTTTGGTTGGAGAAACGTCCGCTTTATATTTTGCGTTTGCGCTTCGAGGACTTGAGCCACCACCGCTTCTCCCGTCGGCGGGCTCTTTGTTACTTTTGGGAACAGGTGAAGTGTGGGAGTTCTCAGAGAGGGACGATTTCCGTTGATCTGTGTTGCTTGTGGGTTTTTTATCGGATGTGTCTGGGGCTGCGCCTCGCTCATTGGAATAACAAACCACCTTTAAAAAGGAACAAAGCAAAGAATAATTAGCAGCATGTTCAGTTTTCCTTTGTTAAAGTACAAATGTGTGTCACAAGATGTGGCAGATCCGCAACCCAAACTCATCAATGTAACCGAGATCCATTTCCGCAACAAATTAGAATATATGTATAAACATATATCACCTTCTTGTGATCCTCTTCCTTATCAGCTGCATTTGTGTTTGTCACTTTTGTGCCACTTTTGTGTGACATTTTGGTGGATTCTTCAAAACGCGACTCGTCGGAGGCGAGCCGCTGTCTTTTTGGGCTCATTTTGCATCCATTTCCACTGGCTTCATCTGGAGTCACTGGCATTTTTCTCTTGTTCGTTTGTTGTTGGGTTGCTTCCGGTTTGATACTTGAGCTGCCTTCTGGTTTAGTCGAAGCACCGTTATTCTCTTCAGTGTTTCTGTGGCTCTCCACGACCTTCTCCTTTGGGTTTTCAGTCATAGCCTCTTCTGTGCTCAACTTCACTGGCAGGACTGTCCCTCCTTCATTTTTTAAGTCCTTCAGACACACTTTTTGAGATCCTTCTTTGGTTTCTCTCGACAGTGCCTCCTTGGCACTATGTCGTTCTTCTTGATTCAGGCCTTTTTCTTTCGTGTTAGGGGCGGTGCATGTTTTCTGGTCCTCTGTCTTTTGCTGTTTGTTAGTGGGTTTCGGAGGGATCCTGGAAACTGACACATGCAGAGAATGTAAGAATACACATTTCATTTCAGTTATGAATACAACAATGTAATCCATTCGTCGTATGAGCAAAATTAAAGTCAATACATTTGCAGTTCAAGTATAAGACGACAATGGGTAAAGATTCAAAGAACAGTATTCCAACAGACAAAATGAAAACAAATGATCTAATCAAAGTGATTCTTTTATAGAATAGATTACAGACTTATTATTTCTAAATTTATTTTTCAAAATATTCTTTTATTTGTGCCCTGAGTCTCTGACGGGACTGTCCCAGTAAGCAGTCCCAGTGCTTAATTAGGTCTGGTGCTGGAGAAAGTTTGATTGCTTTAACTACATGTAGATCACCTTATGTAAAATAAAAAGTGTTGCACATTTTTGTGTAGTACAAAAAGAACATTTAGTTTTGACTTACCCAGTTTCCGCATTGGGTTTATTGGAGGTACAAGATTTTCATTATCCGTTATCTGCTTTGCATTTGTCAAGAACATCTTTGCTATAAAAACATATATTTAAAAAAATGTTAATAAAGCAATCCAGTTAAAGACACCAGGGTTGATATTTACAAGAATCCAAAGGATCACCTTCTTCGTAACTGCATGAATCCCACAATGGTTTGTCCAAGGAAATTTTCTGAGAGAGTAGAGGATATCAATACCAAAAACATAGCTACAACTTGAGAATGGGCCAGAAATACGATTTTAATTATGAAATACCTGCATGCAAGACAGAGGGTGAAGCTTTGCTGCCTGCTTTGCCAAATCCAGAAGCGTTTCAGCGTCGACAGCACAGGAAGTCAGTGAGCCCGGATGAAAACAGTCCTAAACACACACACACACACACACACATTACAGTATGGACTATGATTATTTTGCTGTTGTCATAACAATCAAGTAATATGTCCCAACTGTATGAATACTCAAAGGGCAGAAACCACACAAACTCAGACGTAACTTTGCCATTCTGACAACTAGAAGTGGAGCTCTGACATCAGTGTCAATATAATATCACATTTATATTGTGATATTATATTGACAATATAATATCACAATATA
>NW_015113278.1:35689-36673 GCF_001443285.1 Poecilia latipinna | reverse complement strand
AAGACGCATTAAACGGCAGCAGAAGTGAACATACAAACAAAAAGAAACTGACCAGAAACGTTGATACGTGTTCCCGACTGAAAACGTGGGCTTCGATTTCGTTTTTGTACACCCTCCTTTCACAGAGCAAACACAGGCATCCCACATCCTCCTCGTTCGGTGCGACGGCCACGTAGTGGAGAGCGAGGAACTCTTGGCCTGTCAATAAATAAAGTAACTAAATAAATAAAGGTACTTTTATTTATTTACTAAATTTATTTGTTTACTAAATAGATAAACACATAAATAAATAAACTAAATAAACCCCAAGAGTTACTGTGAAATTTTATGCATCTGGCTCAAAGTCCATCTGATGGATCATAAATTATCCAGGCTTTGCATTTTTTTTTGACGTTTTCTTATTTTTAATCCGTGTGAATGTGAAATCCCGATCCGACCACGCGATTGGAAATCGACCCTGATCACGTGGTTTCAGACATAGTCGGGTTCGGATCGGAATCGGGCGTCTCATCCGAATCCGGGATCGGATATACATATATATTAATTCTAAACCCAAATAGTATTCATAACAATAGCTACCGTTTTGTAGTAGTACAGAGTCAGACTTGTCTCGAAACGACACATGCGCGGCACTTTGCAGCAGTACTGCCGTAAAGCGAAGCAGTACTGTGCACCGTTGCCACCATATATATAAGATATTATATTATGTCTATGGGTGCCACCTTAGCAACGTTGTTGCTATATTTACTTGGCGACTATTTCCATCTTTTAAAAAAAATTGACTAGCAACATATCTAGAAATGTTCCCCGTTTAGGAAAACAGGGAACAGGAAAACGAAGAGCAGTGAGAGCTGCCGTCATAATCAAGAGTAGATCCCGCATTGGCTAATCGTTCGCAGCTGTCCCCACCTCAGAAGCAGGGGCGGATCTACTGGGGTGGCAGTTGCGACCCCAGAGAGCCTTGCCACCCCTGTTTCCACCCCA
>NW_015113278.1:28675-30179 GCF_001443285.1 Poecilia latipinna | reverse complement strand
GGTGGATAAAATAAGAAAAGGGGGACACCGTGGATCCGTTTGTTCGCTCTTTGACTGCCAAACAGGCTACTCACCTAGCAGAGGAAACTGTTCCTTCCATTTATGTTTGCAGAATGTCTTCCTCTGTGGAACTGAAAGGGCATTTTACAAAAATGTGTACGTCAGATTAGAGCAATAGGTGATTTCAATTTACTTTGGATTCTTTATCATTATACTCTACAAACCTCTATGCATAAAACCACGATACCGCACTTGAAGGCTGTGAAACACTGTAGTCACAAGAAGAACAGAGATTTCTAAATTTTGGGTTATTTCACCAGAGAAAAATACAGAAATAATGTTTGTGATGCTCAACAAACAAGCTTGTTCAAAATTAAGGAAAAGAGTTTTTACCTTGTTCGTAGCGAGTGTCTGTCAGTAGCCACTGAAATACTGAGTGTGGAACGTCAAAAATCTACAAATGTAACAGATATAGCATATTTATGATAAAAAAAAAAGACACCCAAAGGAAAGAGTAAGTTGCAGATATAAACGTATTGTTAAAAATTTGTAGCTGACCTTCAAGAAGATCCGGCCTCCATTATGTTCCTCCTTCCATGCCGTCCACCTCAGGGTCCTGTCGTCCAGGTCTCCGTCCCAGCCAAAAGGCAGCAGCCAGGGATTCTGATACAACTGAGAATATTAAACAAGCCAGTGGTTAAATTAATGTTTTACTGAAATAAACAGCTGCTGCATCTGTTATTATGCAATAGTCAGCCACACCCATAACCTCCTCTCAGACTCCTGCAGACTGACTATTGTTCAGCTCTCCACCTAACGGGTCCGAGAAGCCTCCAACTCCTGAGTATTACTCCAGATGAGAATTTAAAGGACATTCTGTTTAAGCTGGGCGCAAGAAAGATGCATCTAGACTCTAACTACCTTCAGATCCAGAAGCTATGACCCTTTACAGTTAATGAAACAGTCATTTGAGTAGCCCGCAAAAGCCTGACTTCAAAAACCACTCCTGTTAACGGTAGCTCTTTCTCTATTAATAACGTGCACTTGTTACAGTCTAGATAATTTTAGAGACTCGGCACGAGTCCCAGGGTCATTATTTATCATAACCAAAGAAACGTCTGAAGCCCCCTAGTTTCCTAGAATCATGAACATTGATTTTAATTTAACCAGAAGAATCGATTTTCAGTTGACTTAATTTAACTGTCCACAGCATCAATTAGACTTCAATGTTTTATTAGCAAGCTTTAGCAGGGAAAAATGACATACAGCTTCTTAAATTAAAAATCAAGAAGTTAACATATTTTAAGAAATTTTGAAATTACACCTCCTTCCAATCCCTACACTGTGTCACTGATCTAAAAGAGGCTTTGGGATGCAGTTCTACTCGTCCCTAGATGCTGAGTTGGTCTTGGCAGCAGAAACCTTTAATTTCCATGGTCAGAGTCCCGTCTTGTCGTGGCAGAATCCTTCTTAGAATAGATCCACAGTCGAACTGGTGAATATC
>NW_015113278.1:0-24680 GCF_001443285.1 Poecilia latipinna | reverse complement strand
GATTTCCACGTTTAAGATTCAATTTTAAAAACATGTCATCTTAACTGTACAAGTCTTTATTCAAGATCCTTTCCTAACCATGTGGAAGTAACATTTGCTTAAAATACTGCAGAAGGTGAAAGCAACTCTAACTGAAAACTCTTAGGACCTGATTTTCTGATTTTTAACGCTAAAGTGGAATCACATGAAGGTGCAAAAAGACATGTATAAAAAAATAAATAAAAAAAAAACAAACATGTAGACATTACAAAACTTTATCACAATAGAAGTTAACCTGAGTGCTTATGAGATGCTTTCGGGATTCAAAGTGATTCCGGATGTCAGCCTGACAAAACCAATCCTGACAGGCGAAGCACAGATAAAATGGATCATCTTTAGAAACCGAGGTGAGGCACGTCGTAACTAGAGATGTTCCTGCAGCACAAAAATAAATACATTTTAAAAAGGTAAATATTTTCTAAGCATCACATATAACGTATAAACGTGCATGTGACCTTACCGACAGGTGGCATATTTCTCTTTAAAGACTCGTTGATGTACGTGTACAGGCTTATGTAGAACCTTCCTATCAGGAGGGGAAAAGAAAAACATTAGCAGATGTCTGAAGTCACAGCTTTTAAAACTCAATCTTTGGGTTTAATTAAGAACGCCATTCCATCTTTACAGTATTTTCACCATTTCCAAGTCCCCAGTGTCCTGCATGCTTCACATGTTTTCTCATTTCCTAACGGCCTCTTCCGAACCTGATCGAAGGCTTTCGAAGTAATTCAGCCATAATAAATATGGAGGACGGTGGATCAGAATTAGACAAGTGATCCAGAGAACTGCATAGTCTTTACAACATTGAGCTTCATGCTCAGACCCCAAAACTGCTCTCATTAAACGTCATTTATGTGAGCTACCAAACAAGATTAAGAGAAAAATCAGATTTTTATTATTGAATATCAGATGCATATTGTTAAAGCTTTGATTATCGAGACTGTAAATGTACCTCGGTCATAAAAATGTCCTGTGAAATCTGTGGAAACAACATCGGTTAATAAAACATTAATTAAACACAAAACACATATTTCATATTTGACAAAATTGAGCTTTTTACCTTGAGAAATTCCCTGCATCACCTGTGGAAGATTCCAGTTTTTAGGGCAATCAACAATAACAACTCCTGTTTGTTAAGAATTTTGGGGTGAGATAAAATTACTTACCCTTATGTGTTCTTTGCTTGTTAAATGCTCCAAGTACTTGAACATTGTGGAGAAACTTTTACAGCAGTTCTTTTTTTTTATAGAAAAAGATGCAGAAGAACAGGAAATGGGGATGGAAATGTCAGCGTTTGTTTCAAACTGTGATTTGACTACATTTAAAGTTATGCATGTATCACAATTTATCACCTGGCAGTGCACCATGCATTTGACATCCTTAGTTGAAGGAGCAGAGACTGAATGATCTAAAAAAGGGAAAATATATTCAAATTTACAACTTTTAAAACAAGAAACTTTGAAAACAACTTGCTGAAATTAACTCATAGTTCACAATTTCACACATTCACTACACAGATGCTGAGGTTACACATACCAATCTTGTCGCCTGGTTTAATGCTTACAGTTAAGCATCTCTTTGTGACAGATTCCAGGCTCTTCAAAGCTAAAAGACAAAATATAATAATAATTAAAAAAAACATGTTTCACTGCTCAACTAAGCTTAATGTTAAAGTAAGGCTGCAAGCAGTCATGACAGGGTTCCAAGCTCTACTTGCAAACTGAGTCCTGACCAAGTCCGCCTCTGTACCCCACTGTCCTGGCATATCTCCACTTTCAAGGTTTATTTAATTTAAACTGCATTTAATGGCGATCAAAACTGTGTAAAACCTTACAAACTCAACTGCTGGAAATTGTCTAAATGTTACAGATTTGCTTATTCAGCTCTTTAGCCAATTCAACTTTGTTCACATGTGGCTAAACCAGACAACTTTATTCTAATATTAATCTCAGTATGAAATATGCACATAAACAACAAATTCTGGGCTAAAAAACTGGTAGATAAAAAGGGATTTAAAATTTTTTATGTAAAAACAAAAATCCAGAATTCTCCAAGGATTTTCAAAATATGATTTATGGTTTAAAAATGGTACACAAAAGGCATCGAGGCCCTATTTTTTTTGTTTCATCTTAATAGCGGTCTGCACGTCCCTTTGCCTCTATGGGCTTTGACCCCTGAATAAAGTAAATTTGGTGAACCAAAGATTTAAAATCGAATACCGACCTTCTGAATAGGAATCAAAATTCACCGACTTGAAGACATCGGGCTGCAGCTTCACTTGCTGGGAAGAATAAATTTTTACGTCACTTTCGATGCATTCATGCTTTATTAATAATATTATTATTTTTTTTACATCACCAACCTGCACAGAAACATTTTCAGCAGCATGAATTTTCTCAGCTTGCTTTGCACAATCAAGCAGGAAACTATTCCTGTCCAACTCGTTTGAAGTCAGTGTTGAGGGATGCCATTCTTCCTGTGCAGGAAGAACAGATTTGTGAGTAGTTTCCCTTTTCCAGGTTATAAACTGATTTTGTTATGTCATTTGAATAAAATTATGTAATTAGTTGGTGTGATCCCACACCTTCCCAAAGACAATCATGTGGAAATCGTTTTGCCCACTTCAGGCGATGCTAATAAAATTGAACTCAGTCACTTTTCCACATTGAGAAAAGTTGGTTTAAATGGTTTTATTTCCCTAAAGAGATCAATTTATTTGGAAACATGTTGTATTTACTCAGATTATTTCTTGATTATAAAATGTATTTTCTTTTCTGAAGCATTTAAGTGTCACAAAATGCCAAAAGCAAAAAGAAATCTCGACTTACAAAATACAAGTGTACGTGGTCAGAGCTCAGTAAATGTCCGATGATCGTGTGGCTGGGAATCACAAGCTGGCACAGTGTGCAGAGGTAGTACTTCTGTTCTGGTTCAGAAGAAACGCATTCAACAATGTGCTGCAGTCCTGCACAATAAAGGAAAAAAAAAATTGCAGCTTCACTGAAGGCTAACAAAGCATTTTAATTTCAAAAACCAGCTTGAAAACTATAGAAAGTTTATTTGTAACCGTCAACCCATAACTTAACATTTGAAAAGGCATGTTAAAGTTTTTTTTTTTTTGTTTTTTTTTTTTTACAAACCAAGAAGCGGATGCTGTCTGTTGTGGTTGCTGTGGTAACCTTGAAGAGTCACCTTGTTTTGGTGCATAGCTGGAAGGAAGGGAAAACAAAATTAACAAACATGACTAACCAAAGTCTCTCAACATCTTCCAGAGCCAAAGGTCTGTTAACGGCTACATCGTCTTGTTTCTTTTGCATGAACTCGTACTCGTCCTATTAAACTGATTCACTGATTCACCTTCAAAATATCCGTCTAGCTGGCTGAGTAAGATTTGCTGTTGCAAACATGTAAATTGTTTGGCTCTAAGGCTGGAACATTCACGTCTTGGAGAGCAACACACCCATTGAAGAGAAACAAAATGATGCAACAACAGTACCTCACCAGTTCATAGTCGTTCCTCTCTCTTAAATAATGAAAGCAGGATGTAATTTAATGATTTCATTTATAAAACCTGTACATTTATTCTGTGCTTCAAACAGTATTTTATGGATGGCTGCACTGATGACAAGTTGAGCTTTTGTTGTAGAGGAATAAAATTATGCTAATAGTTGACAATTACGTTGTTTGGCCGTTTTGCACCAAGGTATGTTTTTGTCAAAAGGAAAAGCACTGTGTCAAATGTACTGGGTCATTCTGACCTAGAAGTCAGGAAGGAATTCAGATTTGGGGACATGTGGAATAACAAAAAAAAAATCACTGAACTGTTGTAATCATCCATCCAGCCAAATGTTGAAAGCTCCTAGCTGTGGACAATTCCAGGAAGAAACTGGACTGGTTGAGAATGCTACATACACACACGCAGAGGAGTGCAAATACGCCCTGCTCCCAGTGAAAATATTGAGAAAGTGATTTGTGTAATGCAGGAGCGCCCAGAACCCTCCAACGTTGGCCCAAACAAAGCAGACATAAACGGGGTCCGGTGTGATGATTTGTTTTTCTTATTAGCTACCTTTCACTCCCCAATAAAATGGTGTCCCAAAGTGGAACCCGAATCCACGACCCTGAGATTGAGAGTCTCGTGCTCTACCGACTGAGCTAGCCGGGTTAGTTGATATGTTTCCTTCATGCTGAGATGCCAAACAATGCTTTAAAGAAAAAAAAAAAAGCATGAATCTCCCAATATGGCTGTATGGTAGATTAAACGCTGGACATCAATTCCCAGCCTCATGTTTTTTGTTGATTCAAAATAATTTATAGCGTCAAAGCTGTCAGGTAAAGATGGCTATATACAGAGAGCCATTTTCAAATAAAAATTTGCTAAGGAACCAGCCTGGTCCTGTGTGAAAAAAGTAATCATCCCTTACTAATTTAACAATCAACTGATTAATTACATTTCTACAAAGGCTGTGTTCAAGACTAATTGGTTCAAAACTACAAAATGGAGATTCTGAAGTGGTAAAGTGCAGACTTAAATCTGAGAGATGTTGTTCCATGACCTTAAACAGGCTGTTCATGCTTGAAAACCCTCCAGAGTGGGTGAAAAAAAATAAAAATCTGCATAGGAGGAAATAACCGCAGTATATTTCCGCCTTACTGCCTTGCAGCGGAAAAGTACAAACTTTTATTTAACAAGCAACATGCAGGTGTTTGCGTCATGCCGCGACACCAACCTTGACATCTGGTGATCATCAGCCAACCTATTTTGTGTCCTATAGAGTAAGAGTGTGAACTCAAGTAGGTTGGAGCAGATTTGCATTCTGCAAGACTCTGTACTTCTGTTTTCTTTAACTCAACTATATTTATTTTTTTCAGATTATTGTTTAAAGCTTGTTAAGCCACGATAGCACCACAAACCATACCCTCATATCCAGTATTTTTAAATCTGGTGGTGTGCTGTTTACACCAAGGCTTTGAAGCACAATGTTTAAGATTAATGTTTAACCACAGTAAAAGCACTTCGGTGCTCCTGCTTCTGTCATTAGTAAATAAAAAGCCAGAGCTTCATTTAAACTACAAAAAGAAAAGGTTATAGGTGTTAAATGTGGGGCAGTCTTAGTTTATGAAGCTCTGAATGATCATTTAGAAAAATGGATACTCACCTTCAAACCTCTCAAGAAGTTTGCCATTTTCACATAAGGTTTGCATCACTGGGAATAATCACAAGATTACAGTCATTATTCCACTTAAAAAAAAAAAAATTAAAAACATGAACAAATCATAAAATAATACCTTCTGAGTAGGTTGATAACATGAGCTTCTTAATGAGCGGTGGGGGTAAATGCAATAACTATACAAAGAGATAAAAAAAATTATAAGATTATTGATGCCAAAAAGCAATCTACAAATTGCAAACAAATATCTGTTTTGGGTTCACTTGGTTAAAAGTAACAAAACATTTAAATATGACCAAGAAGCTTTGAGAAATGGAGGAAAACATAATTAACAGCAATAAAGGTTTGAAAACATCCATCTGCAGTTCCTTTATACAATTATCTTCACTTTGTGAACTAAGTTATTGGAATAGATTAATTTTTCATTATCACTGCCATTTATTGAGAACCACCTGTAGTTAATTTTTGGTTTGTTTTTTTATATTAGCTTTGCTGCTCCGCTTTTCTTTTTGTCTCGGTGTCATTTAGCTCGTCACACCAACTGGTCCTTTTCTGTACGAGTTAAACTGTGTCCATGATATAACTTTATTATAAATCATTTGATTTGTTTCTACTGCTTCTTTGACCATTGTTAAGAAGTAGACGAAAAGGCATCCCGTGAACATACTTCAAATGACAACATCTAGAAAAAAGTGCTACAGAAAAGTAACATGCGATGAACCACCAAGGCAGAAAGAGATGCATTTCTTTAAAGATTGTAACCATCTTCACCTCCACAATGGATTTAATGTTGATGAAAAACAGTAAGTATTTGACAGTACCATTTATCATTTTGACAATTTACAACATCACAATACCAACCCGCAAGGTTTGAAGCTCAGATTTTCTGCTTTCCCTTTTGAGCTTCCACCCCAGAACGGTCGCCATGTCCAAGTCGGGTTTCCAGGAGAAACTCAAATAATCTGGGTTTGCATATACCTTGAAATATATATATATGGTTAACACCTCACTCTAGATTTTCATTTAAATAGTCATTTAAAGATGTCTGATACTTACAAAGTAGTGAAAGCAATGGCTTTGTGAAAATGTGTGGCATAAAATTGTGTCCATGGTGTATGTATCTTTACAAACATGGCAGAGGTAAAAACTTAAATCAGGCTTTTGACTGAAACACAGAGTCATCAGAGACAGGCCTGAAAGAAAATAGAAACACAGCAATTACCCCCAACTGAAATAAAACCTCCTAGTAAACCAAAAATACACGAAACAGTCTGCAGTCTGCAACCAGACAAGGTGTGAAGTCAGGAACTAGGAGGTCGTGACCTATGCACAACCAAATGTCTGCACTCGGCATCAATAAACACTCACTAGGAATTTTATGAGTAAGAACAAGAAGAAGAATAAAAATCCACAAAAGGAGCAGCTACTGGTGTCAAGAAACAATTCTAGGACAAATTATTGTTCCCGCCTTATCATGTTATTCTGTTTTCACTTTTTATTACAGACCTAAGCCCTTTAGATCAAACTCCTTTTCATATCAGATAAAAACCCAAAGTAAATAAAATACGTAGTTTTCGGATTATGTTTTTTAATATTTTAAGAGGGGGGAGGGGGGGAACCTTGGCCCTATGAGAAAAGTTTTTCTCTCTTACCTTGATTACAAATAAGTCAAACTCAGTGCCTCAGAATTATTTTGGTGACAAAATCAGACTCTCGTGAAGTGGTAAAGAAAAGAGCACCAACCACTATGAAGCTAATCTAGCTCTAAGACTCCAACTGATACGTTTATTAAACAGCTAACTTCAGGTTGGCTAATCCAGCAAACATTTTATCCAGCTAATGTCTAAATATATTCAGTTATCATAGCTGACTTGTATCTATGTTTCAAAATTCAAAATATAATATAGATAGCACTCTTATAGCCATTACACTTTGTAGCAGCAAAAAATATGTAAATATGTACTGCAGAAAATGGAGAAACTGCAGCATACTCACCAACAGCAGATCTCTGAAACTCAAAGCTTTTGCACTTTGGAGCCACAAATACAATGTAGGGTATCCGGTCTTAAAAAGAAACATTACAGATTAATTTCTATGGACAAAACATAAAATGTTATTTTAAAATTAACAGTAAGAATGTTATAATATACTCTTAATTTTTAACAAAATTTGTATTTTTAAAATTAAAAAGCAAAAAAAAAAAAAACCAAACAAAAAACACATCAGATGTGGTCAAAACTATAAAACACACGCAAAAAAAAAATACTTACAAGTGCAGGGTATGAATTCTAAGAAAGGAGGAATATTTTATAAAAAAGAAACAAAAAAAATTCACAAAACATGCATAAAGGACATTGTGAAACAGACACAAGGCAGCTAAACAGAGTGAATGTTACCTTTTTGGAAAACATCTCGAAGCATCTGGAAAATAGTAAGGATAAATTTTATTAAAAGGCCATTGTCAAGAGCTTGTCTTTTTCTGGCACTTTCCAATTTCAATAAGCTAGACATTTTTCTTCATTTCTGTTTAATTAGGTATTGTTAGCTTACTGTAAAACAGGGTGCAATTTGAATATAAAACACATTTCAATAAGTCCAGGTCTTTCTGAAAATTACACAGAGGTAAAAAATTTTACAGGAAACCTAAATCATAACACAGTCGTGTCAGTCACATGCTACAGTATATGATTCATTTTAACCACTTTAAAAAAATCATTGTTCATAAAAGGCCTATACAAGTCACATTATTATGTTTCTGTCTCAAAAATAATCAAAATAAACATGTGTTTCAGCAACAATTCTAAACGTGAGTTTTTCACAAAGTGATTTATCTTTGAAGCTTTTTGCTGTTGCGCACTAGCCAGCCCCACTCACTTCTGCTAAACTCCTGGGCTGACTGGTGACCAGCTCCCCAACCAACGGGACCGGAAAAGCCCTAAACCCCACAAGTCGTACTCCAAGTTATGGTTTTTGGGATAATCTGTTTATCTGTTGGTGTCGAGAGAGACTCATCTAGCCACTAACTATCTACTATCCAGGCGTCATGCCCTTCTTCAGGTAACGAAGAAGGGCATGACCCCCACTTCCGCTAAGTGGGTGTCATGGCCACTGGATCAATCAACTGAGTTGGAGCAATCAACTCAGTTTATTGCTCCATCAATCGATTGAGTTGACTGATGGAGCAATGAGTTGATCGATCAACTGAACTGATTGATCAATCAACTGATCAAGCATTCCCTCGCATGCAGTTATCAAATCAGCTGACTGATCAATCAGAAGCTGATTGATTCAAGCAGAGTGCATAGAATCAGCTTCAGCTTCTCTAACTGTGAATTCCTGTCCATCGACCAAGTCTGTTGCAACAAATGGAGATCTCTATAGGGGAGTCAAGGACGGCCGTCTAATTTGGAACCATGGACGAGGGCAGTTGGCTTCTCCCCCTTTCAGCTGTGCAGAGTCTTGGTCTCTCCTTAGTTCCGGGGCGCATTTCTCTGTAGGTCTTCTGTCTGCATCACTTTTTGACTTCCGACTTCTGCAGTTGAGACTTAGCACTTTCTTCCTCTCCAGAATGTTTTAGACTTTCTCAGCCCATGATTGTGGGGACCATTTACTAAGCGAATTCTCAACCGCACCGTTCAGCTACGCGACTTCTCAACCGCACCGTTCAGCTACGCGACTTCTCAACTGTTCCTGTTCAGCTCCCTCTGTGACTCATTTCTCCTTTTCAATCGCCATCTGGAGTTACTCCCAAATTCACTCTTGCTCAATTTCCAAGTTCCTCTTTGTTGTTCTGCATTCTTCGTTCTGTTCTGACCCTGACTGACTTGTACCTTTGACATACTTATAGCACAGTACTAGGGTTACAAAGTATTCCAACACACATTACATTCTTATAAGATTAATTAAAAAATGACTAAATAGAAATATAAGGATTAAGAAAGGTATGCCAATTCCAGTGCTCTCAATATGTTGTTTAAGGTCATTTTCCCACAAATTACTACATCAACACAGTCTTTTTTTTTTAACCTTTAACACACACCACAAAACACTTAGCGAAAGATTAACTGCAACTCTCACCTGTTTATGTCCTTTTAAAGTCAGATGTTGCTTAAATTGATGCAGCGCTTCAAATCTTTTGCAACAGATCTAAGACAAATAAAGAGGCAAATTATGTAAAAATTAGATTAATCATGCAATTATACAAAAGTGATACATAAAAACACAAATAAAACTAAACCAAAACAAACAGAATTGTATAACAATCAGGGTCAATGCAGAGGAAAGAGTAAACAAGTTGTGAACATTACAATTTGGAAAAAATTTCATGAACTATGCCGTACCCGTGCGACCAAAACGTCATGATGTGGGATTTTTTGGTGTACATATCAATGTGTGGTGTGTACATTTAAAGGGGCAGTGTTTCACTTAGAAGTAGTTCTTATTAGCTCAGCAGATGCACAGTTCCACCAGGTGTTTCCTAATCTCTCCTGACTAGTCTTAAGGAGCCGAGTGGGGGAGTGTTCTGTAACATGGAAGTTTGGAAACTGCAGCTACGAGGAGGACTTTTGTCCCTAAAGGCTGCGCTCCTCACCCCCCCCCAAGCATTTTGCACAGCTGTATGGTTGCTGAGGAAAATTCAAGGATTTCTCAAAAATGCATTAGAATCAAAGCAGAACTCGGGGTATGTTTTTCATGAAAGAACAACATGTTGTAAAGCTCAACAAAGTTGATTTCTACCCAGTGCTGGCCCTTTAAACCTCACACTTACTCGCTCAACGAATATTCTGGCTCTGTGACTGTGCTTCCAACTTGATAAAGTTAATTTAAATGAATCACAGCACCAGTTAAAGACGGGTATCTTTTCAGAGTACTTCTTGCAAATACTGCATTCGCACGAAATCCTTGCTGCACGAAGCAGCAGACATTACAAAACAAAGAAAACTTAAAAAAAGAAATATGTAAAAATTCTTTGGATGCAAAGTCCCTTTAAACATACAAATACCTGTTCATTTTAAGACATTAGACATGCACTTTACAATGAACTCGGTTGCACTATTCACACATTGATGACAGCAAGCTATGGATTGTAGCCACACATGCTTTGGGGAAGCCCACTATATTATGCCATCAGCCCTTCTGCCCACCACCAGCAGGCATGGTAGGTGAGGTGCCTTGCCAAATGGCACAAGGCCATACACGGCTGGGGTGGGGGCTCAAACTAGCAATAAAAAAAATAAATATCACATTGGAGAATATCACATCCTCCAAACCACGCATCCCTTCATAGCTACAAGCTCTGCAAGCTCAGTGAAGTTTTAATCCATCTCTTCCTTATCTTCTTCTGTCACACTCCACCCTTAATCTTTATCCAACGTATCTTTTTGCGTTAGATACATTAACATATCTTACCAGGACTGATTAATCAAAACGGATGTCACAGGACTGATTTGACTGCACAAATTGTAGTCCGCTTATATCTTCAACCACAGCTATGTGCAAACCAAGACGTCACACTTACAACAATAATAAACCCTGAAGAAGCTGTGTAGAACCAAAGAAACCTATTGTAGGGTAACCCTTGTAGGTACCCTGCAAGGATACCCTTGCAGTACCCCTGCCAGGGGTCTTCTAGTCTGCCAACTAAAGGAGCCCATCTCCTCACACTGTAATGACCCCCATTATCCAACTGGCCAATAGATTCTTGTGTATGTTTGAAAACCAGTAAGACACCTTCAACCCATTTGGCCACCAACAACTCTACCAACTATTCTCCTTCGGGTCCTCTATTTGCATCAAAGATCTCAGAAGAAAAGGTAAATGAACTCTCTCAGCATCAAAAGACCTGGAAAGCTACAGGAGCTGATGACAATGCTGCCAACTTGCAACCACACTTCATTCTGGTTTACCTTGATCACCCAGGATATACCAGAATCCAACCAAGCCAGTTTCAGCTTGGTCTTAAATTAAATACCACCAACCCAGGTATCCTCCACCAGAAGCTGGAGGATACCTGCTTCTGGTGGAGCAGGCATCCTCTAGCTTCTTACCATTGCTGGGTCACAAGCTTCCTAACTAGCCACCAGCAGAAAGCTTGTAGCTTCTTGCTATTGGAGGAACCAACCCTCAGCAAACTCTTGAGTTTCACCACTGTCACTTCTCTGATCAAGAACAACCTGAACGTAGACAGAAGGTGGTTTGACAGGTCCACTCATAAGGCCTTAAGCGCTGGTCCCATTTCTCTGGGCCACAAGGTTTGACATAAACTTTGGCCTGTGGGTGTTTTCAGGCAAGCCCTCAGGTCGGCTCCAGAGTGTCTGGTCATCTGGCTGCAGCCTATTCTGCAAACATTTCTCATATAGCACAAGTTAGAGACACAAAGAAAATGTTATAGACTTTAAAAACTAATGAGTAATACATATATGGGATGATATAAAAGTTATTATTCACAACCTAAGACCACTGTTCCACTTAGAAGCACCTGGACACTGACTTGCTCAAGTGTAGTAATGACTATGGATTTCCAGAGAACACTTTTCCTTTGCCTACCAAGAACTTCCTGTTCTTAGGAAATGCCCTTTTCGCTTGACATGAGCTGTTCTTCACAGTTGCACTGTTCGGAGGAAGGTTCAGACTGTACTTCTTGTGGCAACTAAAGGGAAAATCTGTTGTCATCTACACAGTCATTATTCCGTCTATCCTAAGCACATCCATCATTGTGCCTATGATGGATAATCATTACCATTATAGACTACAATGAAGTGTCAGATCTGCAGAGACAATCAGTACCGTCGTCCCTCCACCCAGAATTAACAGGGGTCAAGGACAGATACCATCTCTGCAGATGCCACGGGTTTGTTCAAACATCACAAGAACTAAAGAAAATCAAGAGAAAACAGAATATAGTATACAAAAAAATAAAAATATAGTCACTATTCAAGGGACGCTCTGCCAAGAGTTAAACTGATAAATTCATTAAATGGGTCTATATGAAAAAGGATTGAAAGATTAGCATTTTCCTCAGTCTGAGCCAAGGCAGATTTATTTTTGTTTCCTGAATTTACTAATCAAGTGTACAAGTAATTTCCTAGAGTGCCCCTTAGAAATAATGACCTCAAATGACAAGAATAACAGATGAGCAAATGCACAATAGCAGGCCTATTACACTTTAAAGATCAGTTTTGAAACTTCTTTTTCTGATCCACAGAAAGACAGGTGACACTGATCATGACTAACGTTACCAATTAGACAACTGATCAAGATAAATCTATTAATAAAAGATACCTTTTCCACCATAACATTTGCAATGCACATATTCTTTTACTACAGTCATTTTTGTGTGGTTTTTCACAAAGACCACAGTTCATATGGACAAGATTCAAGGATTTCCATCAATGAACACATTTGTTTTGACAAGACCAACACAAAATCAACTTTCACATCCAGGTTTTTTCAACATAATATTGTGATTTCTGTATAGCTCTACGCAACTGTCATTTACAACAACAGGTTTCGAGTTAAAGCAAATCCAAATGTTCAGTTGTGACCGAATTCCCTTTCAGGTTTGCCATTGCCGTTTAGTTCTTCAGTGGTGCTTAGTCCAAATGGTGATAGCCCAGTGTAATGTGTCGAGTTGATGTGCCCGGTTCTTCTCATTTCCTCCCTTGTACAGGTCCGTGCGTCCGTCTCATGCTTAAGTTGGTCACCACCGGTCTCCTTTCAGCCCCTCTATTCCCGGAATGCTCAACTGCGATCCATTTTCAACACGACACTACAATTCAACAACCTACATTAAAATCCAGTAATCTTTGGATTATACATACCTTAAACATAATTACTACTTTGATTATTGTATCACAGCAGGTCATTTTTTATTACTCCATCTTTAGATTACTCATTGGAGTGAGGCCAACTCCACCATACTTGACAAATGTTAGATTAGGAAATGGTATTCTAACAGCAACCAGCCACAATATTAAATCCCTGTGAGATTAAATGATCTGCAAACTAGAACAAAATTCTTTAAAACCTCAACCCTTTGGTGTTCTTGTGAACTCGAGGCTAAATTAGAGCTCTGTAGGCTGCAGACACGAAGAAAAACTATTAGCCTTCCCTTCAAAGTTCCCTTGCTTCTTCCAGGCAAATGCAGAGTAAATAAACAGGAGGGACTATTTGATCTTGTCCAACATCTCCTGTCAGTAGGACGTACCCAAAAAAATTGTCACTGTCCATGCAACTTCAATGATGCCGAGAGGAACAATAAAAAGTGGCAAAAGGGCTCAACTGGAATTTGAATAAACAGATCTTCCAAAGAGCACATCATATGGCAGAATCTGCAACCAGAGAGATTCTCTTGCGTTCTTAAATCAACATACTAGACTTGCTTTTGGAGGCATAAGTCGTACAGAAAGTAAGGCAATGCTGTGGCTGATCAGAGGGCAGTTCATCTTTATCACTGACTGGCTTAGCATATTTGTTCCATGTCGCAAACCCAGAAAATCTATGATCCATAAACGTTGTTTTATGGAGCCCTTATTTGCAAATAAGGGCATGAAT
This sequence comes from Poecilia latipinna, assembly GCF_001443285.1. Classification (NCBI taxonomy): domain Eukaryota; kingdom Metazoa; phylum Chordata; class Actinopteri; order Cyprinodontiformes; family Poeciliidae; genus Poecilia; species Poecilia latipinna. Next base: position 10,917 of record NW_015113278.1, on the reverse strand, counting down.
GACTTTATTTACAGACAGAACTCCAACATACATTTGCTTTTCAAATACAAATGCTGATTCTGTGTGTCAACTCTAAAACCCACTAACCATTATATCAACATAAAACATAAGAGTCAAAGACACATTAATTTAGATTCTTCAAAGAGTTATTGAAGATGTTGATGGATGTTGGAAGGAAATATCTTCTGCAGTCGTCTGTACTGCAATTAATCTGAAGAAGCCTCTGACTGAAGATGTTCTGCCTTCCCAAAATAATCTTGTGAAGAAGATGGTCAGGGTTGTCCATAATTTTCTTGATCCTATGAAGAATCCTTGTTTGCATAATCCTCTCCAGAGGTTCCACAGTCATCCCCAGAACAGAAACAGCCTTCTTTATCAGGCTGTTGAGCCTTTTTAAGTCCCTGGCTCTGATGCTGCTCCCCCAGCAGATGATGGCAAAAGAGATGATGCTTTCAAGAACAAACGTATAGTAGATCTGCAGCATTTTGGTGGAAACATTGACGGATATTAGCTTCCTTAAGAAGTACAGTCTATTCTGCCCCTTCTTATAGATGGCGATGGCTTCACTGCTGTCTCCAGTCCAGTCTATTGTCAAGGTGAACACCAAGGTAGTCATCTTCCTCAACCACCTCTACTTCTCCCATGATGGCGTTATGGAAATTTAATTTAAGAATGAGAATCTGTTTCAATAATAAGAGAAAGATCAATCTTTGACTAAGTTTCTTCATTCGAAGGCAAAAGCGTTCAAAGACCAGTCTCACTGAATGCAGTCAGGAGAAGAGCCCTGAACACACGTTACATGGTTAAACAGCCACAGCAAAAAAAAAAAAAGGGGCACACCAAAAGTCTGATCTCATCTCTATTGCCAGTCCTTATCCCCACCTTATGAGCTGTCCCTCACATCTTTGAAGGGGATGGTTTCATGACAGGAAATAGAGCTAAGCATTCCAACAGAAACTTCTAGTTCTTCACCCATAGTTGCAGGGTCAAACAAAAGTACCAACAATGCATTCCACACATGCATTGTTGGAATGCACCTAACTGCCAGGTTAGGCATTCAGCATTTCCATCAAAGATGAAATAAGGTTAAAAATGACATTTTCTATTACAATGGAAATAGGGTTTGATCTTATAGTGTTCCTCCTGAAACAATCTCCTTTGTTTAGTTCACATTTAAGATGAGATCACTGATCCCACACCATGACAAAGCAGTCCACCAACTTTCTGTACTCAGCTTCTCGTCCATACATCCAACAACTGCAGAGTCATCCGAATATTTCTTAAGATGAAATAAGTCGGATTGTGCTAGAAGTCTGAAGTGTACAGAGTGAAAAGCAATGGTGAGAGTGCAGTTTCTTGTGGTACTCTTGTGTTGCTGACCACATCGTTAGACACACAGTTCTTCAGTCTCAAACTGTGACCTATTTGTCAAGTAGTCATAGATCCAGCCGACTGTTGAGGCCTCCACCTGTGTCTTCTGGAGTTTCTCCAAGTGTGGATCAGGCTGAATTGTATTACATGCACTAGAGAAATCAAAAATCATGATCTTCACAGTGCTGCCTTCTTTGTCCAGATGACAGTGGGTTTGTTGAAGCAGGTGTATGATGGCATCTTCAACTCCATGGTGATAGGCAATGATATGATATGAGCTTGGCTACTTGTTGAGGTGGGCCAACAGGAGTCTCTCCAAGATCTTCATGATGTGGGATGTCAGGGCAACAGGCCTATAGTCGTTGATAACTGATGGGTGAGTTTTCTTTGGTACCTGAACGAGGCAGCATGTCTTCCACAACAGTGGAACCTTCTTGAGTCAGGCTAAGGCTGAAGAGATGTTGCAGAATCCCCTAGAGCTGCTGTGCACAGGCCTTCAAGACTATGGGGCTGACGCCATCCTTGTTCCGGTTTAGTCTCTCCAACTGCCTCTTCATATGACTTCTAGATACAGAAAAGTGGGAAGGGGAGGCAAAAGGAGCAGCAGCATCTCCTGATTTGGAAGAAGACAAACTTGTGGAAGCAAAAGAGTCCATGACTGAGGTGGAAAATATGACATCTGATGAAAGCAGTGGGTCAGAGGAAGATATCTGTATGGATGGGGACAGGAGAGGATGATGAGCTTGTTCTTGAGCTGAACTTGTTAAAAAAAAATGTGTCCAGCTCATTTGCTCTGTCCAGGCTTCCATCTATCTGAACCTTCTTTTGTTTGAAGCCTTTAATCTTCATCCCTGACCACACATCTCTGATATTGTTCCTCTGCAGTTTATTCTCCAGCTTCTTTGTGTACTTCCCTTTGCTGCCTCTTATCTTGACTTCGAGCCTTTTCTGTATACTCCTCAATAACTCCCCGTCTCATTCCCTAAAGGCTCTTGTTTTCTTGCTTAAAAGTTCCTTTAGGTCACCGGTGATCTGGGGTTTATCAGAGGATGGTGCTGTCCACACAGAAGTATATAGCCAGTCACACTCACTCATGGCAATGATGTCATCTCTATGTGGTAGTCCAGTGGGATGCTTCAAAACAAGCCTGAAGGGGCCCTTCTGCTTCCTGTGACCATTTCCTAACAGCCATCTTCCTAACCAGGAGTGAAGCAAGAGTTCAATGTCTGGACTACAGAGACGTCACTTCACAGTAACATGTCCTGGATGACACTACCTGTCATTCACAAACACTGCTAATCCACCTCCCTGCTTTGTCCTGCTGCTCTTTAAATCTCTGCTCATATAGTCATTAAGCCTGGCAGAGAGATGTTGGTGTTGGGACAGTCCTACAGCCATGTCTCCATAAAACATATGCGTTCCTTATACTCTTGCTGAGTTCTTGTCAGGGCTTGAAGTTCATCCATTCATTTTGACACTGCTATGACGCCTTGACAACAGTAGCCTGTCCCAAACTGTGAGCATTTATTGATTGTTTTTACCAATATTATTGAACTTTTGTAGTAATTTTAAAATTAATTTTAGAAATGAACATGACAGTTAGCCAGTCTAGATCATTTCTTCTTATGAACTTTTTAATGGGACCATTTACGTTACGTCAAGCAGCCTTGCCAGACTCCCCCGCTAGAATTGCATCAGCAGATGGCACTAAAGCATGAAAGCCTCCTGCATGGAGTTAAACCTGATATACCTCCGGAGCTGCACATAAAAAGACGATGAGGCTGCCGTGCTAGTGTGAAGCACACAGGCCAACAAAATGGAAGAGTTGGAAGCACTCTCCAGGACACAGAAAGAATACAAGGAATGTAGCATCACGTGCTTCTCTGAAACGTAAAATTAAGACGCCTGACTCAGCGGTAGTCCTCCCCAGGTTCCATATCATCCGCGCTGACAGAGACACCAACACCAGCGACTGTCATGGTGTATTCCCATTGGTTCAATCTGGGTCATATCCACGTCAAAATTCTTGTATATTTTGTGATGTGGTGCGGAGAGAACCAACTTCTGCTTAATGTAAACAAGACCAAGGAAATGGTTGTCAGTTTCTGCAACAAGGAAACACATTTACTCCAAACTTCCATCTCAGGTTCAATCCTACAAGTGCCTTGGTGTTACACTAGACTGGAAGCTACAGTGGACTATGAACATGCTACAAAAAGGCCATGAGCAGACTATTTTCTACAGAAGCTCAAGTCTTTTAAATCTTGTGCGTGCGAGGACTGAGGCAAATGATACGAGTGTGGGGTCGGTTAGTTTGTAAACACAAAGGTTAACATCTGCAGTAGGTTGCTCTTCATGTCAGTCATCAATGACTAGTTTCATCTTCAATGCAATGGTGGGCTGCGATGAAAGACTCAAACAAACTTAAACTGAAAGGCTGAGTCAGTTGTAGGGATCAAGCTGGCTTCACTGGAAGAGGTGATGAAAGACCAAATGCTGAAGATCAGAGCCATCAAGGAAAACCCCCTTCATTCCCTCAACAGTGTGGTAGGCAGCCTGAGGAGCAGACAAGGCCAAAGATTACTCCAGCCCAGATGTGCTGAAGAACGCTACAGCAAGTCCTTCCTACCCGAGGCCATCAGACTTTATAATTCATACATAGTCTCTAGAGCTGTGTGCATTTTAAATGTTGATTATATATTTAATGTACTGACCAATATTTGTGTCATTAGGACTATCACTCCTCACTGTTATTATTGTTGTATGTTTATTCACATTAATTAAAATAAAGGTTTTTATTATGTGCTATGCTGGGACAAACAAAATTCCCCCCTTTTAATGGATCCAAGTATTATTATGAAAGTACAGAGCTACTCCAACATGCTGCCACTCTCAGCAGCTCAATTCTACAGTTCCCCGAGCCTCTGCCCTGCATTCGTTTTCCATGTATACAATTAAGAGCAGTTCTTGTGCCCGTTTGCGTTTTGACCAGCAGACTGTAACTCAATGCATTCTCCCCTTCCCAACAAGCAAGTAGTAAGTCATAGATTAATTTTGGGGATTTCCATCTTTGTGATTCTTTTTGATGATGCATTGATATAGAAATATTATATTTGTTCTTTGATAATGTCTTATATACTCTTTATGTAACCTTCATAATCTGTTATATAACCTGACCATGCTCTGAGTTCGTGATAGGTATTGTTGTACACGACTTAAGCGCGACAGTGGCTGGTTGTCACGTAGCTGATCACGCTCTAAGTTCGTGCTAGATATTTTTGGACATATAAACAAATGAATGGTCAACCTGTGTTTCATAACCTGATCGCTCTCTGAGTTCCATTGTTCGATAGTGAGGGTCGTGTCGTAAGAGGTCATTCTGACCTGATTCAAACAATGGCAGGAATAAGTGGTCAGATATGAAACGGGAAATGGCCGCACTATTCTTGGAGAACCTGCCTGGGAGAGAGGAAGTGGCCATTCTTCACTCTCACGCAAGAATGCTTGCTAAAGAGTATAAAATCGGGGTAGTCCCTCGTCTTGGCAGAGTCTGCCATGGGTCGCGTACGGACGCCTGGCCACGCGATTGCTGCTCTGCCCGGACTGACGGCTCTCCAGTCCATGTGTCAAGGTAAGAGCGAAAGATATATTGAAGGACAATATATATAGCATCACGTATCAGTGTGTGAATGATTGCTTTGCTGAGCATCACTACTTTGCTGTAATCTGTGGGGAATAAAAGACATTTATTCTAGCAGACCACTGTGTTGACTCATTCTTGTTGCCGATCACCTCCGATCCTGTCTAAAATTTCACAAAACATGCATTTTCCCCCAAGCATAAAATATTTCAATATATTATGTTGCCAACTATGTATTCAATACATAATCTTGGACAACTTTACCACTTGTTAGCCCAAAGGACACCCAAGAAGTTTAATTTTGCAGTTCTGCCCGCTTATATAGACAACAGATGACCTAAAGTGCCACCAGAAAGTAATATGCAGGGCTCCGTTCACTTTTTGTAAAGAAAGTTCAGTAGTTTCTTTTCCCACTCTCAAAGAGCTAAACATAATCTGTGTTCACACTGCAGCCTGAAGTGACCCAATTCCGATTTTGACGTAATGCGACCTGTATTTGATCTTTTCATGACAGTCTGAACAACTCAGGTCAGATTCTTTTCGAAAGCAACACAGACCATTTGGGTATCCGATACGCATTAGATTCAAATGCGACCCAACATCCAGGTCGCATTCATCTGACTTGAACGTCACCGACACTCGACAAATCTCACTATTCTGCGTCCTGATACTCGCAAGCGGGAAGAAAAATCAAACAACCGTGACAGACTATAGTGAGGATTAAGTTGTTGATATGCTTTCTCCAGTCGGATAACAACTTCAAATCAGTGGCGCAACTACACATTATTCAGGTGGATGCGAAAACATAAATTGGCGACCCCCCCGTCCCCCAGGGAAGGAACGTCAGGGTGAAGGAGCGACGCTCACCATCAACCCCCACCGAGGCGACGCTGCGTGAAGTGTAAAACTCGCTACATTTACCTCATTATGTGCGAGAGGTGAAGGAGCGTGAGGCGCACTGAAGTCTATGGGAAAACATAATCGGTGCGTCGTCCCCTCCAGACGGGGTTTTGGCGCCCCCTCTGGTGCTGCGCCCCTATGCGTTGCATACGCTGCATACCCACTTTTTGCGCCTCTGCTTCAAATATATAAGCTATGCTCCACTTTTAACATTCATGTTTACTTCCGCAAACACCAAGCACTTCTTTTTATAGCAGTTGGCAGAACACTGACAATATTGCACCCTCTACTGTGCATGCGGGACACTTTCAGATCGTTTGCCTGTTCACGCGGAACACATGCAGGTCACATTTATTTGAAAGTGTAAACGGCTATAGTAAAAAAATCCAATTTGACAAAAAAAAATAAAAAAAAATTGGAATGGGGTCACTTCAAGATGTGTGAATGCATCTTGAAGTGTGAACACAGACAAAATTGGTCTTCAAATAAACAAAATGTTTAAAAAAAGGGTAGAGAGTATAAAGTCTGTAGCACAAAGATGAGCAATTACTTCTACTGTAAGTGACCATCATTATGCATTTGGAGTTTAAAGAACTAAAAACTGTTGTGAATATTACAGTGTAACAAAAAAGTTTAGTTTTTTTTGTGCCAAGATCAATCCAATTGATCAAACTACAAACTCAGTTCTAAAGTCACATAATCCAAAATATCAAAAACAATGTTTAATAAATGATAGTGATGTGTTTAGGTTAACATAAATTTACTCAACAGCTGATTTGACCTTTTTTGCCTTTGCAAACCAATCATGATGAACAGAATTTGACTTTGGTGGCATTTCTAAACACACCACAAATTCTCCATCAGACTGAGGTCTGGGCTTTGACTTGGCCACTCCACAACATCCAAGCTGTTGTTTTTCCAGTATTCTTTCTTTTCTTTGTGTAGCTTTAGCTGGAAGCTTCAGGTTGTTGTCTTGACTAAAAATGAATATTCTCTTAGGTCATAGATCTCTTGCAGAGGAGACAAAGCAATTTCTTCCTCCTTTTCGGATCATACGCTTCTTCAGCCCATGGTTGTGTAATGGCTCTGGAGACTCACTTTCTCTCCCTGTCGTTTCCAGCATCTTGTCAGATGGCCAAAAAGACCAAAGAACTTTCTAGACCATAGAGTCTCCCATATGCTTTTTGGCAAACTCTATTCAAGTCTTGACATGAGTTTTCTTCAACAGTGGATTCCTTCTCACCCTCTCAAAGTTTTGACCGGTAAAAATCTCAGTGAGCAGCTGCCTGCAGAGTCTCTCCCATCTCAGCTATTGAAGCTTGAAACTCCTTCAGCATAAGATGTCCTCTTTCACTGGTTTCCTTCTTGCACGGTTACTCAGTTTTGTGAGGACTTTAGGCTACATATTCCCTCCATTTCTTGATTAATTAAACTGAACTCTCAGGGATGTTCAGTGCCTTATATCCATCCTCTGACTTGTACTTTTCAATAACCTTTTCTCTGATTTGCTTGGAGTGTTCTTTTGTCTTCATGGTGAAATGGTATCCATGAATATTCAACAGATGAAGGGACATTCCAGACAATCACAAGACACTCACAGTACTCAGATAATCTATAGTCCACTCAATGTGAGATGACGAGCACCAGTTGACTGGATCTTTGTTGAGTTAGGTCAGGGGTCGGCAACCCGCAGCTCTAGAGCCGCATGCGGCTCATTAGTGATGCCCTAAAGGCTCTCAGGACCTTTTTCAAAAATGTTTGAAAATGGAAAGAAAGTGGGGGTTGGAGATGTATATTTTTTTTGTTTTAATATAGTTTCTGTAGGAGGACAAACCTGACACAATCATTAACATTTTCCAAAGCTATAAAAATGTGTAGAATAAATAGTAAATTTCAACATTTCTGTCAACAAAGATTTGCATCATAGCCTACGATACGTTTCTTTCAGCAGGGTTTGCGAGGCAGGGGGCTGTTGTAAACAAACTGACGGGTGTGTGGTGAGCCGTGGCTAGCAAAGGGGAAAAGAGGAAAATAGCTGAGGAGAGATCCTACAATTCTTGGACCGAATCATTTGCATTCATTGCCAATGCGGAAGGATTCCCTGAACGTTTGCTCTGTAGGGTGTGCAGACCAGCTAGTCCATGTGCTCATGGACATCTTCAATACATCACTGTATCAGGCCATTGTTCCCTCATGTTTTAAGTCAGCTATTATTATTCCAGTGCCCAAAAAAATAAACCATCACATGTCTTACTGACTTTCGACCCGTTGCATTAACATCTATCATGAAGTGCTTCTAGAGAGTGGTTAAGGGTCATAAAATATCTATGCTCCCTCCGTCATTTGACCCTTTCCAGTTTGCATACAAATCTAAGCACTTGACTGAGGATGCCATCTCCACTGCTCTTCATCTGAGCCTAGTACACCTGAGAGAAGAAACACCCACGTACAGATCCTTTTTTGGACTTCAGCTCAGCCTTCAATACGATCATCCCCCAGGACTTGGTATGCAAACTGGTCCCCCTAGGCTTCAATACGCCACTGTGCAACTGGCTGCTAGACTTCCTCACAGACAGAACTTAGTCTGTCCATGTGGGTAATAATACCTTCAATATCATTTCTTTAAACACTGGTTCCCCCAGGGCTGTGTCCTGAGTCCCCTACTGTTTACCCTGATGACCCACGACTGTCATCCCAGGTTTAACACCAACCACATCATGAAATATGCAAACGACAACAATTGTGGGCCTCATTCAGGACGACAATGAAGTGAACTACAGAAAAGAGGTACATCTTGTTGACTGGTGCATAACAAACAACCTGCTCCTGAACATCGACAAAACAAAAGAGATCAGACTTCAGGAGGTCTCGACCCAACCACACACCACTCCTCATCAACGACAAAGCAGTGGAGATCATCAGCAGCACTAAGTTCCTGGGGGTTCACATTACAGACAACCTCAGCTGGACAACTCGCATCACTTCACTGCCACCTATCCAGAGCATTGCACGCAGACCCTGCTTAGCCAGAGCAAACAAAATCCTCTCTGATTCCACCCATCCTCTCCATGGTCTGTTCATCCGCTTGCTGTCTGGGAAGACAGTTTACCGACTCGGTCCTCCCAGCCCGGTGCGTACATAGCCGCACCGGGCTATAAGCCACATGGTTCAAAGCGTGGGGAAAAGTAGCAGCAAATAAAACCCCAAACATGGTAGATTTTTGCAGTGGGAAACATACCAGAAAATATATTGGAAGTTTCCCCAACTCTGCCAAAACTGTTAGCTAAAAATGTGACTGTAATGTCCAATTCCAATCCCCAAGAGCAAATCTAATCCTCTGCAAGAGGTTGTATTTTCAGGACAGTAGTCATCTTGAAGTTGGCAAAACTGCCAACTTTTATGCACCATGCAAAACATGCACAGTACATAAAAAACATGCATAGTATAGGGGTTTAAAAGCCGCTGTTAACACACTAGGTGTGAATATAAAAGCTCTACTTCCACCAAACACCCTCCTCTCCTCTTACCCCCTGCTTGGGCTAAAGATGTCAGAGGAATAGGGTTACTCGGTGCCAGAATGCACCCCTCCTCCAATCACTCAGCTCCTTCCTGTTTGAAATGCTTTACACACACACACACACACACACACACAATTTATCTCTCCGGTTTTTTTTTAAATGCCTTTATTGTTTTTAAAATCACACCATAGTCTCATCTACAATTTTGTGTTTAAAATGCAACTCAGACTTTGATGGTTCCGTTCAGTCTTGCAGAAAGGCAATATGGATTGTGAAAGGAGCGATAATAATAACATTTTCCGTTAACAGCTAAAGCGAAACAACAACAAAAAAAAACTTAATCTTGGGTTCATGCGTGTTTTAGACCGATAACCAAACCAAATAACAGGAAGAATAGCATTTGCACATCGCTGAGGTCACTTCCTGAACCACATTTACTGAACCGCGCCTCTAACAGAGATGCTTGTTGTGCTTTTTCTTTTTTTAAAAAAACTTGTAGGTTAAACGCTTCACGCATTACATTGTAGGCGGCCTACAGACGTAACTACTAATATTGATGATTTCAAAGCTCATTTCTAAAATATGACGATCATATTGATCCAGATAGAAGTAGATATTTGATATTTCAGGAGGTTTGTGTGTGTGTGTGTTTTATTGTTTGTAAAGGAAGTGAAACCAAACGGGGCATGGAAGTGACTTTCACCGTTTTGCCTCAGTATAAATAGAAACAAGCACCCCATCGTAGGCGGGCTACAGATCTAACTACCAATATTGATGATTTCAAAGCTCATTTCGAAAATATAAAAACTTTCATATATATTCCCAACATGACGATATTTATAGTCATGTTGGGAATAGTGTGAAAACTGCACGTTATATTATACGTTAGGCCTCCATTTACTCGTTTTCTCCCGTTATGTTCGGGGGGAAAAACGAATTAGACAAGCCCAAATACTGTGATTTTTATCTAATGTCATTGTATTTTGATTCGGTGAAACAATGACTCGTTCCGAAAAGCGCGCTCTTGGCTTGGCAACGCCTGATAATACATTTTCACCGCAGCTAAGTGGCTCAGACTGACCGTATGACTCGCCAACGAAAGGTTGAAAGTTTAAGGTCTTGAACGAAGTCACCCACCTGGCAATAAAGGCTGCACTCCATGGTCGAACAAGCAATCGCGTTGTGGACAAACCTAAATATTCATGGCTCTCTTTCCAGAATAAGTTTGCAGGAAATCACCACTAGCGTCAACCTCTCCGGCAGAAAAGAATCTCCTTGCGGTCAACTCGCAGTATCCATCCAGATGACGCATGATTGTCCCCGCTCTAGTGTTTGTTTAACGGCCAGAGCCGAATTTAAGCGCTCTGACTTGTGACTCCTCCCACCACCCACGTACCTCTACGGAACCTCACTAGTGCCATAAAATTAAATTGCTTCGAGTAGACGGGGGTAGGAGCTATGGAGAGCCATTTCTATGAAGAGCCATTT
>NW_015113277.1:214830-294465 GCF_001443285.1 Poecilia latipinna | reverse complement strand
AAAAAAAAAAAATGGCAGCCAGCAACATTTCACGGAGGATGTGCACACCAAGTTAAATTTTACCTTGAACAGAAATGCGGGTTTTAGCACTCCAGGACAATTTAGTGATTGCACTAATTTTACTGTGAGGCGCAGATAACTCTCATCTGCTTAAACTCACTGTTGTCATCGATCTGGTCAGGGTTGGGCACCAGCCTGCAGTTGTCCGGACCCGGCGGCAGAGTATCTGGGATCCCGTCATTGTCATCGTCGTCGTCACATTCGTCTCCCACTCCGTCTTTGTCGGTGTCCAGCTGTGAGCTGTTAATCACTAGTGGACAATTGTCCTTGGTATCCTGGTGACCATCGCCATCGCTACAGAGGAAGTGACACAGAAACATGGCATTAACAATAATAAACCTCACAGAAACACACACGTTGACAGGTTTTTTTTGTTGTTGTTTTTTTACCTGTCTTGGTTTGTGTCGCACGAGTCTCCAACCAGGTCGTTATCAACGTCAGACTGAAAGGGAAAAGAAAGGGGTTTAATTCAACACGTCACACAACGGCTTTTCATTGTATTTGTTAGGACTTAATGAGACAGACCAACATGAAGTGGTGCGTAGCAGTGCAGTGGCAGGAAATGATGCATGATTTCACATGTTTGAGAATGTTTTTACAACAACAAAAAAAAAGCAAATTGTGGCATGAATTTGTATCAGTCATTCTAACCTTTGTGGAATAAGTTGTGGAAAAACTTTTGACAGCATTGATAGTTGCAAATCTTTTGGGGTATATTTCCATCAGTATTTGTATACTGAGGTTATTCCACCCAGTTAGTGGAATACATAACTAACTGGCTGATGTCTGAAATAAACTGGTTGCACTGGATTTTCTGAGAGACAGGGGCTCAGTTTATATGCACTAATGTATAAAAATGTTGTAACTCATATATCATTTTTATTCCACTATTACTTTCTGGTGGTCTATTGCATAAAATACTTTTAAAATACATTAAAGTGCAAGGCTGTAATATAACAACATATGCTTTGCTTTTATGAGATGACCTTGACATTACAGGCATGTCTGTGCGTGTGAAGAATTAGTTGCTCTATGGTTTATATCTATGTGACTTTGCTCCACCTGGTTTGGGTTGGGGATGTCAGGGCAGCTGTCGCAAGCGTCTCCCACGCCGTCTCCGTCCCGGTCCAGCTGGTCTCTGTTCTGGACACGCTGGCAGTTGTCCAGGAAATTTCTCACACCTATTCACACAACACACACACACACACACACTGGATAGTTGAATTCTTGTCAAATATGTTAAAAGAAAAAAAAAAATCAGCTTTAGCACAAAAGTACAATCATTTACGGATTTCACTAATGCAGTTATTAAGGTGGAAAGCCATATTGATGAGTCAAAGAAAAAAAAATGGACAGATGACTAAAATTAATTCACGTTCTAAAATGTTCACACCCTGTTCTTTGCACGCTGACCACTTGGGGGCACTGTTGTACTTGCTGTACGCGTTCATTCAGTTTGCGCCCTGATTGTATTTTTATTCATCGCATGGAGGCAGTAGCTGCACCACAAACCTAGAAAGGTCAAGCAGCTCAAACAGCAGTGGAGGAAGAAAAGCTATCTTCTGTCCTACAGGTTTTTTTTTTTTTTTAGGTGTAATCATACCAGTGAATGATCAAAGCATGTTTTTGCTCTTGGGTCAGCCTGAGATTGGATTTGACTTATTTTTCTCCACCTCCCTCCCCCCCCACCACCACCATTTTCAGTCCTCTTCCGCCTCTGCTTGCTTATGAATCCCATCACAGTAGTCTTCGGTGATGCATTGAGACAATGTGATTTGGAGGGATGTTGGACAGTCGCATCTGCTTGTCTCCTTTTTTTTTTTTTCCTTCTTTTACTTCATAAGTTAACATAAGAACATTTACGTGGAAACATGGAAGACGGCGCAGATAACTTTAAGAGCCTTCAGTGATGTTCGGTTATATAACGCAAACGTCAGTGTTGGTGATGTAATTTCTCTCCATACCGTCTCCGTCCATGTCATCATCGCAGGCATCTCCTTTGCCGTCTCCGTCAGTGTCCCGCTGGTCGGGGTTGTTCACCACGCGACAGTTGTCACAGGCGTCGCCGTGGCTGTCTGCATCGCTGTTCCTCTGATCCACGTTGGGCTTCAACCGGCAGTTGTCCTGCAGGAGACACGGACGTCTGATCCAAATTGAAAATTTTCACATTTTGCAGGTTACAGCCATGAGGATTATAAAGTCAGATGGTGTATGTCTTTATCATTTTTGGTCTTCTTTACATTCTTAGTACAGTCTTAGTGCTGGGTGGAGGACTTCTGTGAACACACACACACACTTGAAAGATTTGGAACTTTACTTTGACTTGGCCATCCTGAGCTAATGTCTAACGCATAAGAATAAATCCTATTAGTGCCCCTGTTTTATTTGACTTACGAGCTGTTTCACATTAGTAAATGACTTTGACGTTTCTGGTTGTAAAGTAACAAAATGCAAAAAGTTTAAGAGAACACTTTTGCAAGGCACTTTATTAATGAATAAAAAAAAAGGATGCTGATGAACTTCCAGTCAGATTTTGACTGACCTGCTCATTGGGAATACCGTCACCATCTGCATCGTCATCACAGGCGTCTCCCTGGCCATCCCTGTCGGCGTCCTCTTGACCAGAGTTGGGAACAAAGATGCAATTATCCTGCAGAGACAAGAAGGTTAGATAGAGTTCTTTCCTGTCGCCTTCGATAGACATCCACTTTGCGTACCTTTCTACAGTTTGCGTCCTTGCACTTGAGTTTTTCATCCGGGTATCCATCAATGTCCGTGTCTTTCCCGCACAGGTATCCGTTGCCCGCCCAGCCAATTCCACACTGAGAAAGCAAATGAAACACCTTTCAGAAAGAGCACCACCGAGTCAGACGCCGGAGTGCAGAAATGTGGGCTTTAAATCCTACCTGACAAGAAATAGAGCCATCTCTTTCTCGAATGCACTCGGCATTGATGTCGCAGGGGTTGGTCAGGCTGTTTCCACAGCTGAGCTCTGGCTCACAGCCCCTCACCTGATCTCCTGTGAACCCAGTCTTACAGCTGCCACAGTAAAAGGAGCCCTGTGGGAGGAATCAGGGCAGCTGTGAATGACTTGGAACAGCAATGTAAATCAAAATGAGAAGAAAACGCCCAGCATGATCCGCGTGTGTTGGCCGGAGTGCATTCTTACCACAGAGTTGTGACAGATTGAGTTTGCAGTGCAGCCACCGTTGTCGGGTCCTTTGCATTCATCAATGTCATCGCAGACCTGAAATGGGTAGAAAAGGAGCAAATGAGTCCAAAATGAATTACAGTGTTTGGCTTTGTGACAAATTCTACAAAACGCATTGTTTCAGTAATGAATCTGTTTAAAAATGTCCCCGACAGCAAAAAGCCTTCCCCTATGTGGAGTCGGTGAATAACAAATTACAGAGTTAATAATTAAAACGTAGAATATTGTAAATATTTGAACTCCACATGTATATTACATTATGGCTGCATTTAAAATTCAATTAAAAACAACACAGCTTGATAGTCCAAGACTTGATTTATGAATGTCTGACCTTACACTGGAAACTGTCACATTAGCTGCGAATAATATGCGCTAATCAGGTAGAGGTTCAGTCTTAAACTGACACATGGCTAACGCAAGTTTTTTTTTTCTGTGTTATAAAGACATAATGTTTTAAACTTATATCATATGAAATTACAAGAAGTTTGCTTGTCGTCGTGTGCAAATATCTTCTACAAACTCTTTTAGTGATTGAACATCTTTTAAACATCTTTTAACCTCAAAGCCTCAAAAATAAAAAATAAAAAATACAGGTTTGTGGAATAAGTGTTAAATGGGTCATGATTTAACACTGATTTGACTCAATTTATGATAACAATTTTATAAACAGATTTGAAAGAGGCTAATTGTCTTGTAATATGTTGGTTTTTAACTTAAAATCTGACCAAACAAAGATTGCATAAGGGGTTCCTCAAGGCACCACTCGCAGCTCGCCTTTTTCTCAGCCATCTTAAGTGTCTTTATGGACTACTACAACTTTCTCAGGATCTATTTTGATGGCATTTATAATCATCATATCATAGTCTTTGTATCGCAAAATATGAATGGGTGAGTCAGAGGTTTTTAAGTCAATGCAGGAAAGACTAAAATCACTATTTTTGTACCCAAAAATGCAAGAAATCAGCTCTCAGCTACAGTAGATGTGATTATAAAACAACCCACTGTCCTCTCAGTTCATTTATGCATATGCAGCAGACATTGCTTTGGGTTTTAGATTGTTAACCAGAAAACATGGTTTATAATGTTATTAATAAAACTTTGGGTTTTATTGTTAGGTTTTCAGTTGGGTCACATTAAAATTGAAAGTACTCATCAGACGTTTGACTGTAAATGTAATACCTTTCTGAAAGTTTCCAAACTGAGAAGCGGGTGTGTAATGAGTTCTTATGGCACGAGATCTTGTGATATTAAAATGTCACATTGTTTCTCCTCTAAGAGAAATCCACCTCACCTGTGCTACCTGGTTGCTGACAGCAAGACATTGTCTGGTAAATAAGTGTCTGAGATGTGAATCTGAGTGCTAACAATAGGGCTTTAACTGTGTGCAGAACATAATCTCTGAGACTCATATTTCAAACTAACAAAGAAAGAAAGAGTTCTTATGTTGTCTTGACAGAGCAAAGATTTCTCTTTGGATTGGCTCGCAGCATTCAGTTACAAAAGCTTGTGCTACTTTTACATTGTTTATCTGGCAGTATTTCAAGAGCATATTAAGAAACAAGGACAGGAAGTACGGTGGATGAATTGTAAACGCTGTGCCCATGCTGTTACTGGGTAAGACATGACAGCTAATGCTAAAGCTGAAATTGTTTTAGAATTTCAAGTCAGTGTTATACTGTTCAAGTAGTTAGCGAGTATATACAAAAAAAAATGCATTGCATTGTACAATGTTCTACCCTGATTACACATTGTTCACTTGTTTTTAAAATGAACAACAAATAGAAAAAAGGATTCTTAGTTTTCTATTGTTAAAGTCTTGTCTCATCTTGTTCTTGTGAATCCAAAATGCTGTTTTCTCTCTTTTTTTATCCTACTGAAAAGTCCTCTTAAATCAACTTAGCTTCCCCTTCCCCCCACATTTTGAGACATTTTCTAATTTTTAATCTTTACCTGCTTTTGTCAGAACCGGCTTTTAGTCAGCTATTTCTCTTGAGAATTCACAAGATTCGTTTATTCTGAAGATGAGTTTTAACTTTGAATGCAGTTAATGTTTGTTTGATGGAGACAAAGTGAAGATTTGAAGATTTGAACTTAGAGTGAAACTTTCAGTTGTGCGAAAACAGAAAGTAAATCAAATGTTGCAAGCTTAATAAATAAAATAAAAAAATCACACAAAGCAGTAGGTCGATTTCAGGTTTTCTTTTTGATTTGCTTTCAAGAAAAAAATAATCACTCAAAAAAAAAAAAAAGTGATTGTTAAATTGTGCTGCTTCCTTCTTGTTTAACTCATACCTGTTTGTTGGTTTGAGCAAACAAAATGCCCACGCCCTCCACCGGCAGGCCGGCGTAACCCAGCGGGCAGGCGTCGCAGCGGAAGCCAGGGGCGGTGTTAACGCACTTCACTCCGGGGAAGCAGGGGTTAAACTGACACTGCAGAAAAGGAGGACATGAGCTCTGCTGAAGCAGCAGAAATGTACGTGTTCCTCACAGGGCTTCTCTCTAAAAGTTTCTGGACCCGGTGACCTTTTTGCTAATGAAAGGGTTGAAAAAACAAAAAGAGAGGCTGAAGGGGCCAGCCCTCTGAAATGGCCCAGCACAAACAGAGAAACACACACCCACCTTCTTCTACTTATGTTCAGAAGATTTACGAACTTCTATCTCTTTCCAGCACTTTTACCTCTATGCCATGTTCGGGCCCTTGAAGTGTCATCAGACCCTATGCCTCTGATTGATGGTCCCTCTGACAGTTTCTGTTTGCACCTGCTTCTAAAAGTTCCCCAATATGGCCAAAAAAAATTATAATGAATCCTAAGAGGTATGGGACATTACTCATGATGCAAGAAAACAGCAATAAAAAAACAATAATCTGCGAGACCAATGTGTTTGCTTTGATTTAATGGACATCCCTGTTAGTGGTTTTCCTTTCTGAATAGGGATCAGTGGTGTGGAATTCACTGTGTTGTCACATAAGTAGTGACAACACCATCTGGTTTTTATTCATTTCTTTTTCATACTTCAGGATCTTGTGACTGCCAGGGTATGGATTTTCAGGACTTTATGAGTCTCCTGTAGTGATCTGACATTTGTTTGTCCAGTTAATCAAAAAGTAGATCATCCAGTCAGTTTCACCCTCAGTTTCATGCATCCAGAAGTAATACTTGTGGCAATTTGAACACAGTGGTAAACCTTAGCTGCATTAACTTGTTGTGTTCATGCAGCAAAAAAACTTTTGTCGTGTGCAAAAACATTGTGGTAATTAAAGTACTTAGACATAAATCTAAAGCTACTGCATGTAACAATTAATAACAGATATGCCGAAGGCAGCTCCTGATACAATATGGCCAAAATGTATAGTTATTTAACTGATTTAAATATAGCAGGGGTGGCCAAGTCCAGTCCTCGAGAGCCACCATCCTGCAAGTTTTAGAAGTATCCTTACTCCAACAGACCGGGATCAGCTCTACAGAGGCCTGATAACGAGCCAGTCATTTGATTCAGGTGTGTTGAAGCAGGGATGCATCTGAAACTTGCAGGATGGTGGCTCTCGAGGACTGGACTTGGCCACCCCTGAAATATAGGAAGAAGGGCAAACAAACCATTGAGTCAGACTTTACCTCATCAACATCATCACAGTTGAAGCCATCTCCAGTGTACCCGTCAGGACAGGGTGCACACTCCACACCATTCGCTGTCTCGATACACATATCATCGCGGAAACAGACACCAGGAGCACATCTCGGTTTCACCACCTCTGTTCCACCCAGACCTTGAAATCACAATCAAAAACACAGTTGTTTCACATTACGTCTATTTCTGGTGAATGAAACCGACACAAGAAAATGTTCTTACCACAAGCCTGACACTCTGAAATAGTGTTTCGGAGAAAAGATGTTTCCTTGACCTGAAAGAGATTGTCCGGTCGGAAGGTAAGTGCCGAAGAGGAAGGGATGGAGAAGGCTCAGAGAATCTGTTTGAAGTAAGTTACCTGCTGGATGAGAACGTCTTTCAGCTCGTTTATCACCTTTGTTAACTCCAGCATTTGATTTGACAGCTGCTTTGTGTTGACCCCTACAAGAAAGGCAATGTTATGTTGCTTAACCGGAACAACAGCGGGGGACATTCTCATTAACTGGATTCTAGATGTTGTTTTTATGACTAGGGATGTTGTCAGGGGAAGTATTTAGCCTTCTCATTGGGCAATTACTCACCAAATAGATTCTTACCTAAAGTTTGAACCGAATCTCTTTGCTGAAAATGACAGTCTTGCAATGATGCAACATTTTCAAACGAGTCCCCAACCACCAGTTTCAGCTCATCTAAGCTCTCCTGTTAGAGCAACACAAAAGGTTATGCTTTGTGCGTCTGTCTTTGAACACGTGAGAGACAGAAAGTTGGGCCTTCAGTGCGCAGTTATTGTAAGGAACATGTTACCTGATCCCTGGCTTGCATTGTCTTTAGCTCCACCATGCCGTACCCCGCTGGCAAACCCTGGAAGGCGGCAGGAAGATCCCGGACCGTCTCAACCAGCCTGCAGTCCAGATGTAGCTCCACCCCGCCTGGCCCCTGCTGCTGCAGACCCTTCAGGTGGAACAACAGCCGGTGCTGCTGGCCGTCCGCCAGCACAAGGTTGTTGAAGCTAACGGAGCTCATTCTCTTGTCGGTCCGCAAGTAACGTAGCACGGCTTCGAGAAGTTACAACCATGTAGGAGAGAGAAGAAAAAAAGAGGGAAAATATGAGAGCATTTACTTCCACAATACCACAGTTACATGCCGACATGTAAATTATGCTAAAATATGCTAAAAATGATCAAAATATTCTCCTTTTGCCAAATGGAGATCTTGGTTAAAATGAAAGTTATTTTGACATAAAGTTAATATACATGTAAATAAAAAAAGTGAGAATCTCTTCACATACACAATTTTTCTTCTGTAAACACAACATTGACCTTTGATTGTTTTTGCCTTGCATTTACTCCCTGTTGCATTTGATCAGTTGTCAAATAGCATTCAGCTGAGAGTTGTGCTGCTGAAAAACGCGGGTCAAAAATTATTGATCGGCGCAGCTTTCCAGTACCATCTCCTGTTTCTAGTCTACTTACCCCGGTTGAGCTTCCCCATTACGGTGAACTCAAAATACTTGCTGTTGTCCCTCGGGTTGAACAGGCCAAACAGTGTGGTTCCAGTCTTGGGCTGCAGCTTGAAGGTGGTTAAGATGAAAGCCTCATTCACCCCTTGTTCAGCCAAACCTCCCTGCAGCAGGTCTGGCAAGCAGTCAGGCGAGGTGAGCAGATCGTAGACTGCTGACAGGGAAAGAGAAATGAAGCACACAAGCAGCGAATGATGAGGTATGAATATTTTGCTACCTGCAGCCACGCTCGGGTGTAAACTCGCTTTGAGTCGACAAGAACGTGATGATGATGATGACCGAGTGTTTGTTGTTCTTGGAGATTTCTGTGCAAACTTGGCAGGATCAGAGGAAATACATAAAAATAGGACTTGAAGTAAATTAAAGCTGTGGACTCAAACCTTAGTTTCATGTCGGGTCTTTAATAAAGGTGACTGAGATCTGGGATATTTCTTTGAGTAAATATATGGTCAGAAGCATGGCAGAATTTGGAAGGCAAATGCAGAAGAGGAACAAAATATTACAAACCCCCTAACCCCCACTAATTTTCATGGTTAGAATTTCCCTTTAATGAAGTAACTTGGGAGTTGTTACGACCACAGAAGGATTGGCATTGAATCTTTAGTTCACCATCTGCAAACACTGTGAATACACAAGTACCATAAAGCAGTCAGCAAAGGCATCCGTTCAGACGGGGCAAAATTACTCCCAAATGGTTTCAAAGTCTAGCCTTTTTTTTTTTTTTTTTTGCAAGACTCCCTCAGATGAAAATTCTCCTTTTTTTACTTTGAAACATATATTTCTAATTCATGGGACAGAAATGTAAGCCATCACATGGGAGTGAGTCGCTGAATGTATGGTTTTTTTGATAGCTTTTTAGGAAAAAATATGCTTCTTTTTTGTATGAAAGCCAAGTACAGCAGCTGTGTTTATGGTCAAACCAGATGAAGCTCACAAAACAAAATAACAAAGCAACATCTAGGCCCTTAGAGTATCTTTTACACGATAAACATATATACACCTCATGCAAAGATATGTTATTCATGAGTCTTCCAGACTGAAGGCGTTTAAGGGTCAATGGTATCGTTCACAAGAAGATACCCAGAGAAAGTATTTCATTTCACCCTCCTGATTAACACTCAAATTTCAAGCTCCATAAAACAAGATCAGTTCAAAGCTATAAAGCAATCCTGAGACATGTCCTACCCTCAGAGGCAGCACATAAATCAGACACGGTTAGTTTATTATTAAGGAAACAAATGGTAAAAACATTCTTTGGTTTGCTGCTTACCTAATTCTTTGCATTTGAGCTTTAGTGTAAAAAACAAAACAAATACAAAAATAGAGATTTTTATTCCACTCTTTTGTTTTTAAATGATGTCAAACTGGATGAGTAATGGCAGAAATAAATCATCAGCATTGGAATACACTTTACATAAACTGTCTGACATCTCATTAGGCAATTACTATGCTGGCTAATGAAAATGGACTGATATAAAACTCAAGGCTCTCATTTATGCTTTTTGCTTGAAAGTAAAAATGTGAAGTCAGGGTTAAGGTGCTTTTATGGATATTAGTGGATAATACTCTCACATCTTGCAGCACATTTTTTTTGTTATTATTTTAATTCATTAGAATCGCTTAACTACTATATCCTCAATGCAATTTGCCACAATCAGTGTGTGAATGTGTGTATGAATGGGTGAATGACTGATTAAAGTGTAAAACGTTTGAAATCGTCGAAGCAGACAAAAGTGCTATACAAGTAGAGGCCAATTACCGCTTATTATTTATTTTTATATTTTTGATGTGTGCTTTTCATGTTATGCTTTTCATGTTTCCACTCCTGTAAAATTAAAAACAAACCTCGATAAAGCGATGTCACTTTTGGAAAAGCGGTTTTAGTCTTAATGAATTTTTTTTTGTTGCTGGTTAAATTATATCATATATTGAGCTCAGCAAAGATGTTCTAATGGATGAATATGAGGATAATTAGGCATTTTCTTATAAAATCCTTTGGTGTTCCTTTTTCACAATAAAACTGGCAGCAACAACTTATTGCAGAAGGAGCTTTTATCATGTTAGCTAACATTTCTTAGCGATTTCTTAGGACTATTAAATCCTAAGAACAATCTAAGCAGCTAATAAAAAATAAACACTATTGGAAATTATTACTGGCAAACATTCAGTTTTCATGTGGTACATAGAAAGAAAATTTTATTTCAAAGTTTCTTTAAATATGTATTCCAGTGTTGACAGGACTCACTTCCTGTAGCATCTAGCTAGCTGTGTTACAGTGTTAAAGTGACAACATTAGCTTGTAAGTCAGCAGGAACAACAAGTGGTGAGTTAGTCACAGATTTATTTATTTTTTTGTCTGTAATGGTTGTATGTCAACATTTAGAAGATTTTTTGTTAATTTGGTCATCTTATTTTAAAACATAGCGTTTCTTTTCTACTGGTTCGCTAAAGTTACTGGTTAGTTGCTATATCTGGTTAGCCTTAAATCCTTTCTTCTCAATCAAACTGTTTAACAATTTCAAACAGCTTAGGCTCAGATTACTACTCAATCCTAAAACCATATTTTTTAATCGTGCTACCGAACTATACAAAATACATACTTTCACTGCATGAAGGCCTCCTTCTCCCTTCTCATTACATCATTTATTTATTTTTCAACAGAGATTTTTTTTTGTACCTCCTGAGGAATTTCAAAACTCACCAACTTCAGCAATCAGCAAAGCCATTGCACCGATCATTCCTATTAAAATCAAACTGGAGTAATAGTTTCAAATTGGTTCCACTCAGTGAATTCCAGTCAAGCAAGCTGCAATTTGCAAGGGAAATGACAGCTGATTAATTTGGACCGGTTGTATACATAACGCCAGGCACCACGGGACTGTGGGGATTAATGAGTGCTTGAAAGGTGAGCCATCAATCACCTGGTGTGATCAGTACAAAACCTAAGAAATGCAAACATTTCACGGTCAGTGGGTCTGTTTTTGTGTGGGACTTTGAAGATGAGCGCATGTTGGATTTCGAGTGCGTGTCAGACACAGAGAGAGTGGAGAGTGTGGAGTTCAGAAAATGATCATCCCTGATTATTCCCGTGTGTTTGACCAAGCTAGGAATTCATTTAAATCAACGTGAGCCAGAAAGCTGAAACTCCTCAAAGCTGAACTAATCAAACAGTTCTGGCTCGCAGGACTTCAATAGGACGGTTTTTAAAACTTCTATTAAACCGTCTTCGTTCGTTTTCCCACTTCCTGTCAGAAACACAAAGAGTTATTTGACTACCTCATCTCCTCAACAGTTGACAGGAATATTTAGCATTTTTCTCACACCTCTGTGAGTGTCACTCAGAACGTCTGAGCCTTTATGTTCTCCGGCTCTGCAAATGATATTCGCTTTCACAGTGTCTGCTTCACCATTATCCCATTAAATCTAACAAATGTGTGGTGAGGCAGTGAGTGGCGGAGCCATTAAATCTTCTCTGACATATTAGGGAAAATTGCATAATAACAGTGAATTAAAAAAAATACTTCCAAATAAAAAGGATGCCGGTATTTTATTTGTTTCTGTGGGCTGAAATTCAGACTAAGCACGTTTAAAAGCAAGCTTTACAAAGGAAGCATTTTACTCCAGCTATTTAAGTTATTATTGGCAATACCAATAAAACACAAAATGAAATGATAACACTCACCCAAAGCCTGGGCCTCTGCATGTAAGCACAGGTTTAATAACAGCTGCGAGAGCAGAATGATGAATGTCCACAAAATCATTTCAGAGTCAGACCAGGTTCTCTGCAGAAGCTTATCTTGCACTGGTTTCCTTTTTTTTTTTTTAGATTAGAAGTAAGCCAAGCTTGACATGTCCAGTCTTTCTTAAACTGTTGACTATTTTGTGTGTATGTATCTGATTTGTGAATAAGAAAGACGGGGGAGATCGTAGGAGTGTTGCTAAGGGAGGAGCATTGGGGCTTGAACCTGCTTTTAAACCTTCCTCAGACTGCCCCATGCAGAGAAGGAGTGACCAGGGGAAACTCTTGGCTCCTAGCAGCAGATGCTGATTCCTCAAGGCTATTTCACAATTCCCCCCCGATCACGAGCAGCTCCTGATTCACAGGATCCCAGGTTAACGAGCAAAACGGTATATTTAGAAATATGGGGTCATGCTTGAGGGGATTCTCTGAAAATTTGATTTCTATATTCAGACAGTGTGAAGAGCTGGGGAAATTTTTTTTACCTCCCTTCCAGAGGATTAGATGTAACACCTTTTCCAAATGTCCCAGATTTCCTCTCCTGCCGTTGGGCTCTTGCAGGAAAGAAGGGCTCCAGAACTCACACCTTAACGAGCCGTGTTAACCAGCTTCAGACAGGTGGCTGGCTCACAAGGCGGCCTGGTCGTCGGCATGCCTGGGGAAGGCGATGAGACTAAATTCTTACCTAAAGTTTTGCGTCTTTTGCACGAAGTTCGTGTTTCACTTTTATGTCATAAAAGTGTAAGCCAGTTGGTTGGCCTGCTGCTTTTGAGCCCCCAAACCATAAACAATATTTGCCAGAAAATGTTTGAAACGTTCATTCTCGAAAGTCGTCTGGGTCACCACATGGTTTTACAAACAAACACAAACACGAGTGTCTATAGCAACAAACAGCAGCAAGTGACTCATCGTTTCCATACATCTAGAGGTTGTTCTGCGTCTGGGCTGTTCTTTGTTGTACATTGACGTGCACTCCATCCCGGGCGCTCGGGTGGATTTTCAAAATGATCCTTTAAAGAAGGCCCCCACAGACCCCCGGTGCACGGCTGGCAGCTGCAGCCAAGATCCCAACAAACCACATCAGTTTTCTGGAGAAGCAGGGCTGACTCACGTCACGGTGCGGTGGATGAGGTCAGACAGTGAACAGTGCAGCTGGCGATGAGATAAAACCAGACCTCAGATGTGTCTGACAGCATCCCTTGACTATTTTTATTCGTAATACTGATATGAGCAAACCCTAAGACCCTTACACACGGTCTGAGCTTTATTTCTTGTACTGTACAGTTGTAAATCACATTAAAGAGAGCGGTATGGATGTAACTCAATGAGTCAGAACAAGCCATGGCCAAACCAAGAAGAACATTTTCACGGCAATGAGTTCTTTTTGTTCTCCCCAGACAAGGCTAAAAATGAACAGCCTTGTGGTGCAGGTCAAGATGACAAACTGTTTGAAAAATGAAAAGTTAACAGTGTTTAACCCTCTAAAAGTTTGAACCCCCACCAAAAACTGTCAAATAACACATTGAACTGTTTTGAAATAAAATATATTTTGGTGAAATGCCCGGTTTTCTCAGTTTACATTTCATTGCAAAGGCTAAATGTATATATTTATCTTTTGTAATATATACAAGATAATTATCTTCGCTTGTCCTCTCGGGTGCATTTATCCATCGGCCCGTCATGCCGATATTCCCATATAGAAATTGCATTGAGAACATTTTGGTTGGTAGAGTCTGCTATTGATTTTCCATAGTCATAAGAAAATGAAGAAAGTGTGCTTTTAGGAAATGTACATCTATGAATATAAAATTGGACCTAAAGATTTCCAAATGCATTGCATATATATAAATATATACCCAATTCATACAAGCCATTATAAATTAATCTGCTAAACTCCTTCCAAAACCTAAAAGGGCAATAACAAGAAAGATGCGTCACAGTTTATGGACGCCATGTTGCTGTAGGAGCCCTACACCGCCCCCTAGAGTCTAGCAGAAAATGGTGAGGACGAGCTGCACTGAGTGACTACTGCAAAAGTTGTCGGTCTGATTCCATATGCTGTTCTGATCAGCTACAGTAATTATTGCCTGTCTCTGCGCTCTCCAACAATCCCCCCAAAAACCACAGCAAAAATAAGAAACAGAGGGCAATTCATTCTAAAGAACCTACTCTTGTGTAATAAATACTATCCACAAGAACCAAGTAGGAAAAATCTTCAAACCTACCAAAATACCAACTCTTCTAATTTACTTCTCCCTCCGTCAAATCTCCGGTAGGATACTTGCCTTCAGTTTTTGCCATCTATAGATCACAAATGAACTTGTATTTTAAACACTCTGACCTCTACTGTGGCTTTTTATTGTCTCTCTGCTGTTGGATCTCAGAACAAGCAACAAGCTAATTTTCTGAGAGTTCAATGCTTGAAGACTACTAATGCCCTTGAGTGATAAAATGACTGCTAGCTGAATAAATCAGGCTCTTAGGCATGTGTGTCAGAGTGAGAATTACTGTTTATCTTGCATCTTCCCGTGTTGCCCCGTGATGGACAGGCAAATTGCCCAGAGAGCACTCCACTTATTTTCCATCCACCCTTGGAGATTGATGCAAGTTTCCCCGACAACTTTGTAAGATTCAGAAATTACAGTATCGCACTGAGAATATTCATACATTAAAACTTGCATTAGAAACTTTTTGAAATCTCGTGTTTGCGGGATGGACCCAGGATTTTACAGCAACAGCTGGAGGTGACCATGATGAGTACACCTTGCTCCTTTTGCTCAGTCCTCAAGTGCTCATTACGCTGTGGGACTCAGAGTGTCACAAGCTGTGATCTGTCCAACCCGATGAGGTTATGTAACAGCGGTCCATCAGCACATCAGAGGGCTCTGATCCAACACCTCATTAAATCTTCTGCATCTATCAAAATCTTACCCCAGCCCAAAGATGGGACGCGCTCCAAAACTTGAAATTGCAGCATTAAGTAGCCTGATTTTTAAAATGTGTATGTATATTTGAGTAGTTCTGAACCTAAGGCAATGGATTCGTGAAATGACCCACATCCTGTACCATATTTAGTCTCTGTGCTCTTCAGCCAAATTGGCATTTCATGGTGGATGAAACACTTGAATTTCCTGGAATTGCCTAACACAGAGTAGAGGGAATGAATATAAACCAGCCATCAAATGGTTCTGGCTCAAAGTCAAAATTTATTCTAAGAAGAAGAACTGTGTTTTGGGTTTGTTATTTTTACACCACTGACAGCTTGTGTCCTGTGTCCTTTTATGTGTTTCTGTGAGCTGGAGTAAATGCTACCTGCTCATTGGGATATTTTGTACCATTTCTTTGGAAGAAGCAGGAAATCATTGCTGTAGTTTAAAAAAAACCCCATCCCTTTCACCTTACTGAATCACTTCTCCATAATTCTCTGCAAAATCACTCAGGAGTATTTGCGTTGTGGACACGGTAACATAAAGCTGCACGTCTTAGAAAACCGTGGCTATTAAGATGAAGGATTAATGGTGGAAGACGTTTTCTGAGAAATAAGTGCAGGGAACGAACACATAATTTCTAAAACAACAGACAGTGTGGTTTAAGCATCTTAGGAAGTTATTCGGTATTATGCAAGGGTTCTCGATAAAAGCCCCCGCAAACCCACTGTCTGACTGATGGCTTCTCCAAGTCTAAACTATGAGTTCAGTTTCAGATAATTTCAGAAGTTGCAGCTGCTCTTCCAGTCATTCACAGCAGCTGCTTCAGATTACTTATTCGTTTCACCCTCAGTGATTGTTTCACAGACTCCCAGACACCTCCAAGTGTAGAGAGACACAGTTATAAATCACCTCCATCGATACTTGACACTAAGTCAGTCACACTGCTCGGCACATACATCCTTGATTTGAACAAGAACACCTCTGTGTATCCTTTTGGCACTTTTTTTTACTGCTCTCTTTCATCTTTTCTTTTAGAAAATCCACTCTGCAACTGCTAATGGATATCGTGCGAGGAACTCTTCAGAAAATAGATCTTATAAATCCATCTGAATCTTCTTCATCTGCCTCCATTAGAACTCATGAGAAGATTCTGACATCTGACAAAAGTTCAGCTGTCAAATCTCATGGGAGAATTTGCTACTACTAGCTAAACTTTTGCGCCACAAAGTCAAGATCCATGTTTGGCGTAATAACAGCAACACTAAGCATCTCCAAAAGAACAGCATACTTATAGTTAAACATGTTGGTTTGACAGAAACATTATACAAAAACCTCAGGAAGGCTCAGGACAAGACATTTCTTCAAAACCTGACAGATTGTGAGAACTTTAGAAAAGGTGAAGTGAGCAAATGTCTAAATGACAACACAAAAAAACCCCTTTTCAGACTGAAGTAACTTTACAGGGTAAAGCATTTCTTTAAGCGTACACACAGTTATGCAAACAGATTATTGCAGCTTTTTCATATTTTCAATAACAGATTTATTTGTTGTCCTGTAAAATTCTACAGAATATTTCTGACATAAAAGGTGCAAAAACAGTGTAAATGGTTTAGAGAGGAAAGTAATGGGAGTAGGGGCCTTTATTAGTCACCCAAATTTCATCTCACTCACTTTCGTTTTCACAAAATTTTTCATAAAGGTTGCTCAAAAGCAAAACACGAGTGGAACCGTTTTCAGGAAGCGACAGAAAAAAAAAAACACACATACACACACACACACCTACGTGATCCCGAGCAGCTTGTTTACACAAGCGCAGACAGCAGCGCATTGTGCTTCACTGAGTCTTATTCCATGTGCTCTTATTAGTCCCTCAGACTCCTGGCACACCGAGACCGGCCGTGTCTGAGCTACAAAGGTCCGCAGTGCAGAGGGAAACCGAAAAGAGGAAAGGGGAACACACTGTGTCATTTGTTCAGACACAGTGCAGCTCACGTTCATGCCCAGGCCACCTTCACCCTGCATGACTGACTGCTGGGAGGAGAAAAGAGCTGTATACCTACAACCGCATGTGGAAGCAATTATTTTCCCTTCCTAGTGTATAATTACGTGCAGCAGATACAAGATGACAAGCACATGTTTAGCGAAAAAATGTTTTTTCAAGCCATCCAGTTCAATCTTGTGTGTTAGGTCAGATTTAATGATACAAATGGGTTTTGAAAAGAGCCAGGGAATTGCAGAAAGCTTTGGTAATTTGGAATGTATTTAGGTAAATAACTGATATTTGTACTATTTTGAACTAGCTTGGTAACAAAAAGTGTGTAGAAATGAAACTGCTTGGTTGCACAGTTGAAACCAAATGTTTCCATTCATGTATTTAAAGCACATTACCTATCTCTATAATTTTTTTTTTTGTATTATTGAAGCAAATTGAAATACTTTAGCTCATTTTAGCTGATCTACAACAGGAAATATTTTGTCTTATTTAATATCAAGTCACTGAAAACAACAACAAAAAAGGTTATTTGTCTTTTTGTACAGTGCGTGTAAACATCTGGTTTGAGTTATATGTCTGCTCTGGCCCGTATGTCTAATTTCTGAGTGAGAAGGAGCGGGCATATTCTGCAGAACAATAACTCAGTATCCTTCAAAATAAGTCTTTCAGGAAAGGGAAACAGCCCACTGGCGCACATGGTAAAGTCGAGTTCCTTGAGACGTCGAATCAAATAGGTGACGATGTTTTAATGTCAAAGCGCAGACGTTGTGCAAGTTTAACTATGCTCTTTTGTTACATCCAAATTCTTTGAAACTGAACTCGCGATTTCCTGTCTAGCAGCATGGAAGTGGGAAGATAATGTGTTTCCCAGAGAAACAGATGTGGAGTCCAGGAAATGAACACACTTCTTTCAAGTCCTGTTGGAGCTTCGGCTACTTTCAAGAACAGGATTACAGTTTTCTTTCATAACTGCAAATGCTCGAGCTCTCTTTTATCACCTCTTTCCACACGACTCCCAAAGCCTATTCTGACACATGTATGGAAAAATCACAGATGGTGTTAAAGGCAGCTCTCTGTAGTAATTGTCCCTGTCTTTCAGGGAGGATATTAAAGGGGTCGACAGATTTTTACAGGCTCCTCCATGCGGAGAAGATGTCACAAAAGATCACAGCGAGGGGCGATATAACTTTAAGAACGTGATGATTTATACTGGTTTGTTCCACCTGCGGCTGTCTGTTTGTCTTTAGCCGAGGACAAATGGCTCAACTGGCTGGAAAGCAGAGAGCATTTTTATGTCAAAATATATGACAATTTTTTTCCCGCCCTTTTACTCGTCTGTTAGCAAAATAATCACAAGGTTGGATTTTGCTTAGGGAAATATATCATCAGTTTGATATTGGTTGAGATTTGTATGACTTTGCTTAGATTTGCAAAGTAGTGTATTATTCTTGGCAGGAGTCTGCTCTCTCTAAGAGCTTTTCTGGTTTTCAGTGTCTTTATTAAGGTTTGAGGATAGAGGTTGATAAAATATGGTTATTGAGAAGAGAAAGAGAAACCCGTTTCACCAGACTGAGTGCTTGAGAGGCAGTTAATATGCTGCTCTTGGTTGAGATGTCTCCATGCCTTAATCACTTTACTTTTGATATTTAGGAATATCTGCAAACACAACAAAGGTGCATAAACACAGATACAGCACTGTTTGAGAGCACTGTTAATAGTTCAGTGTAGAGTATTTGAAATGTGTTTGTTTCCATGGACCAGGACTAAGATTTATGTTTCTGACTCACTGTTTGAGTCTGGATCTAAACTCAGAGAGCAGGACTGAAAATTGTGACCTTTTTTTTAACACGTGAGCGCTTTGGTCTTACTGTAAATGTGATGCATTGGTAGTTTAGTTCATTATGGTTGTATTTCTAACAAATTAGAGACCAAAGAACATCTTAGTGGCAGTCAAACATGGTCGTGTGATGGTCTGGTTGAAACACACTTGGGTTATGAAGTAGGACAGTAATGGAGAAGCACACCAGCAAGTCCTGCCTGGAAGAAAGATGCAAATAAACGAGCAAAAAAAGGAGCTTGAAATCCAATTAAGATCTTATATCATGAGCTGAAACAAGCCGGTCTCGTTTAAACGGATTCCAATATGAGGGAATTAGAACAATTCAGCAAAGAGGAATGTTAGAAATATCTCCACACAGCTATGAAAAAAAAAAAACAAAACAAACAGTTATCTTAAATGCTTGTTGGCATGACTGAGCAACCAGGACCCAGTTGGTGTGGATACGTTTTCACCTTCAATGAGTGAATAATTTAAATTCAATCTGGAGAGACTCAGACAAAGAAAGCGATTAAAGAAAGTTTAATGACAAAAAAAAAAACATTAAAGTCCTTTGGCGTTCAGGCCCCAGCCGAGGATGTCAAGCTGGAACTTCGATAAGCTCGATAGACATTCCTGATGCTGCATAGGAATGTAATCCCCCCGGGGCCTGTACTGGTGGTGGCGGTCGAAGAAGGATGTGGCCTGAGAGCCAGGAGCAGAAGGTGGAGATGGGGCGGAGGTGGGTTGATCGAAGCTGGTATGCGGAGGAGGCCGAGGCCGGGAGGTCCCTTTCAACTGGAGCTCAAACGATAATTGGCCGAAGCGAGGCTTGATCCAACGCTGATAGGTCCATGGTGAAGAGAGGGAGGCGCTGATTGATGAGGCGGGTGAGGCTAAAGAGCCTTACAGATTGAATTTACACAGAAGCTTCGTAACACCTTTTTAGATTTGCAACTATTATCTTTGCCTGAATTTAAGACGTGTTCGTATCTCTGGAGCATGTTAGTTTGACAAAAACAAGAAGAACCAAAGAAACCTGTAAGGGGGCAAATTCCTTTACACCACTCTGAACGCTCTGCTAACTCACCACAGAATGTTGTTGAGTTGCTTTGGCGAGCCCCGTGCGGATGTCTGAATGGAAACCAGGTGCGCTGTGCTTGTTTTTGTTTGGTCTTATTGCTGCCTTGTCAGCTTGGTGTCTACAAGTGGTTTAACAAGCTCAACGGGAGGTCCGACATCAAACACGTTGCTAATGGCTGATAAACTCATTGGGCTTGGTCAATCCGCACCGCTTACGCCCAGTAGGTAACCAGCAAAAACCTTGGTGTGCTTCCCAGGCCTAATATTTTAATGTGGTTGTCGAGAAGCATTAGATGTCCCGTTTATGGGAATAGGCAATAACAAATCAAATCCACGATGAGCTAAAGCAGAAGCTTGTAAAAAAAAAAAAAAATAGAAATGTAGGGAAATTGTCTGTGTGGTAAATCATGACAAATGCAGATGAAGTGAACCGTGCTAGTATGATGTCATGGCATTTTTACTCTAATTTTGTTAGACAAGAGTCCTCAGGGCTGGAGGGCAGACAAAAACAACACATGGGAAACACACACACACACACACACACTGAAGGGTTTTATCAGAATATAATCTGTTATTTGCTGTGATTTACCTCGCGTGGAAACAGATATAAAGTTGCAACAGATGCCGTGGTTCATTTACAAGTTGTTAACAGCACAGTTGGTTGTAAAAATGGTTCATTCCTGCCGTCCAGCACGGCATGCAAATAATCTCCAGACGAACCAAACCCAGAAACTAAAAATACTTGTTGTACCGCCGCCAAGGCTTACTTCAGCAAACCTTTTGTGCTTCGCTGGCTAAAAATGCGTTGGGTGCATTTGCTAAATGAGATGAACATGTGTGCACCAAAAAAACTTCCGTGCATGGGGGCTGAAGAAAGACAGAGAAGAGGCCAGAGTCGCATCAAGGTTGAAAGGAGTGAAGTTTAATGGGATCGTGACTGTCTTTGTCAGAGGTCAAACATGTTTAATTGCTTTCTGGAACAAAAAGCACAATCAGGACCATTTCTACATTCACTCAGCCAACTAAAAGTCTCTACATTAGATTCAACATTAGGGCGGACAAAGAAAACAAGCAAGGACCCCTTTTAAGCAGCTCAGGCATACAGAGGGTCATTACTTTTGACAAATGACAGACATCTCCAACTGGATTGGGAGAATAGCTAGCACGTATTATCTACCTCATTTCATCAGAACACTGTTCCCATCAAACCATTTCCATCTCCCCTCATCAAAAGGACACATTGTTCCCCTGCTCTCTGCTCTTGTGCCTCGGCGATCCCTTTCCTCTGATTCTGCTTTACGGGGTTGAGATCAGTGTCGCACTGCTGGAGTGTAATAGTGGTCGCAGTCTGACTCATTGGTCAGCATCCTTCCGCTCCTCGGGCCCCACACATGTACACATAGACAAAAAAACAATGCTGATAAAAAAAAGAGACAGAGAGAGAAAGAAAGCTGCTGGATAGAGGTACATAGAGGCAGGTCTTAACGTTTGCCCCGTGACAGAGGGACGAGGCAAATTAGTGCGGGAGAAAGGGCGGAGTGTGACCTTATTGACCAGACTGTATCTGAACAGACTGAACGGTAACATGATCTTACAGCCAACGTCACAGTGTGCTAGCTGAGGATGTGGCCAGGCGCTTCCCGATGTAGATACTGAAAAGAGGAAAAAAAAAAAGGAAAGAAAGAGAGATTTTAATGATTCATCCAAACTAAACACTTCCTCGAAGTTTACCAGTGTTTAACCACAAGTGGAAACTTTTAGGTAATGTACTGGAAGTGAAAAAAAGAAGAAGGAAAAAAAAAGCTCCATCAAAGTGTGCTCTTGTATTAAGTGCCCAGTTGAGATGCTTTTAATACGTAGATGTATTTTTACATCTCTGAATGGCAGAGTCAAGTTGAAGTGTACCTCTTTCCTTCTAATCTAATTCAAACTTGCTGAAAAACAAAACAAAAAAAAAAAACAAGCAGGAATGGATAAACTATTAGTCAAAATTGTAAGAAAACCATCACAAGATGATTTTACATGAAATGAAGGAAAAATATCCAAAAATGTTGCATTTCACATTAACAATCTACATTTTCTAAACTGCCACCATGTCTGCATTATTCAATACTGTGAATGAAGTATTTTCCATTCTCTTTTAACTTTAAAAAATGCAAAAAAACAAAACAAAAACACTTTTGTTGTAAATAAACTTTTCCCAAGATGTTGTGCTTTGTTTTACACATAATAAACTTTAAATTAATTACTCTACCAGTCTATTTCAGCAAACTCATCAATAGAAAGTTTCGCAATGTTTTGATTTGGGTTTCATTGACGTTGTCGATTATCAGCATCTTACTGGCAGCAAAAAAAAAACAAAAAAAAAATGTCCAAGCAGAGTTTGCCTTCACTGACCGTCAGGCCTCACAGTCATTCATGCTTTAGAGGTGTTTCTGCTCCTGCACGCTTCATTTAAAGGACTGCACTGCCTCCTTGGCCACAAAGTGCTGCAGACGCCTGTAAATCACCTATTCATTTCAGTCAGGTGTGTGGCTGAAGGGGAAACAGCTAAAACATGCAGGACAGTCAGCCCTGAGAATCAAGGCTGATACATATTGGTCACAATGACCTTAGCTGGGAGCATGAGACGCCGATCCTCAATGAAGACTGCTAGTTAGATTAGTTCCAGTCCGATTCTGATTTTCTTTCGCGACTGCTCATTTCTTTTAATTCAGCACCGATGGCGGCACAAGTTCTAAACCCGACAGAAAGCGAAGGGATTACAAGATCAGGTAGACATCTATTCATTTGCCAGCCTCATGTACGACTTTCACACCTCAAAACATAAAGTGACAGAAGGTGAGGTCTTGTTAATATGTCTCACCCGACTCCGAGTGTGAGCAGATGCGAAGCCAGCAGGGAGGGAACAAGGATGAGGAGAACGTCGGAGGAGAAAATTCCTCTTTTCATCACCTCTGTCTTCCTAACACTGAGGGAACCTGGCTGTTTCGGGTGCTGGAACACAAACTCTCTGCAGAGAGAAGAGCGAGAAGTCAGATATAAAAGATGCACCAGGATGAAAGACCCGAAAAAGGAAAAAAAAAAGAAAAAAATACAGAGATAATGAGAGCACAAGAGAGGACTGCGAAGAGGAGCGATGCAGGCAATCTGAGAGCTGTCAGAACCGCTACCTGTCAAATAAGCTTATTATAGTGGAGGAGATTTAATGTCAAGTGTGGCAGAGTAAATAAAAATGAGGGGGATTCAAGTTCCTCAAAGGTATAATTCATAAATAAAGACAAAAACGTGTTTTTCTGTTGCAGTTAACCCAAACAAACGCATGAAGCAAAATGAATTTTAAATCGCTTGTTGGGATTTGTGAGTGAAACAGAGCTGGATTTCCAACTAAAAACAAAACATCATAATATATTTATGATTCCTTGAATCTTGCTTTTTATTATGTAAAAATGAATCTTTTTTTTTCCCAGAGAAGTCATAGCTGTTGTCTAACCTCATATCTTTCAAAAAAGAAAATTTTTTTTTGTATGTTTGCATAATGTGACTTTGCATAATGTGACTAGTGAAAATCTTTGATGCCTCTGTCGCCTCAGGTCACTGTTACTTTAACAATCATAGACTTACTTTGGTGGCATATTTTCAGGTCTACTGGACCAATCCCACACCCAGTCTGTGTCCGCCCGCCGCTCAGCCTCCTCCTGCACGATTCCAAAACGATCAAGTCACAGTCAGATATAAAACCAATAAAACACAAATAAAGGTTTGTGTGTAAAACAGATTTAGACAAAGATTAATTATTACAGAATATCTCAAACGGCATTTAACATAAAAGGAACACACTGTTAGATACCATGCAAAATGAATATGTCCTCTAAATTATCATGGGGACTTCATGTTGTGTGAGGTTGATGGATGAATACCTGTATAGGGACACAGTCACTGTCCTGCTCACTAGTGGGTCGAGTTGGAGAACTAGTGGACCGTGGCGTTACCACCTGTGGAGGACTACAGAGAAGCACAATGAGAGTTACAGTGAACCAAGTAAGGAACCACCAGCAGTGTGAAAAGTCAATGTGGCCTTGAAAAGACACATTATTGCTGAAGTTAATCCTTCTGTTGAGCAGATCTATAAAACAACCAAAACAAACCCTGGAAGTCCCTCACCTGTCTCTACTCCTCTCACACTCCAGCTGCGCCTCAAGGAGGATTCTCTCTAGCTCCCCCTGCAGGGCAGAGGAGATGCTGTCCTGAGGTACTGTCAGACTTTCCCTCCGGCTCACAGCTGCAATCAGCTCCTCCAGCTCAACCCATGAACCTGAAGAGGAACAGCAACCATCTCAGTGAAAAAGAGAAATGTTATGACAATCTGAATGGGCTGTCTAAAGCAGGGACCCATACGTTTAGTCTTAAATGTTGCACAGCTCATGCAACAACCTACAGTTCCCTCTAATGGCAGGTGCAAGAAAGTAAAACAGCAAACCATTTCAGTAAAACTGTGTGCATGTGTAAGTTTATACACAAAAACCGCTCAAATGACTGCGTTTGAAACAGTCAGCAGTGAAACTCGTGGTTAAATCCAGTCACTTTGTAATCATCTGGAATTAAATCCGTTCTAAAAAGAGCACACACTAAAGAAGATAGGGATCTCATTCTATTGGCTGAAACTGTTACTAGGCAGAGTTACCACTTCCGTCCATGAGAGAGCAAACAGAAGCTGGGAGTAAAGAGGTCAGAGATCTAAGTGGACAGTTTTTACATCCACAGAGAGGAAACTTGAGCACGAGGAGAAGATTGCAAAACAGAAGAAGAGACAATTTGTCTTAAACTGGAACACAAAAAATATAAAGAGGAAAGAGTTTTGAGGACAAGCTTTGAAACATTTGAAACTAGGAATATGAATTCGAGCAATTAAGCTGAAAAGGTACGCTGCTGAATTTGTTTTTCCAAACAAAACGTATTACAAGCATAACGTTTAAAAAAATATATATATATATATATATAAAACCATATATATATATATATATATATATATATATATATATATATATATATATATATATATATATATATATATATATATTATATAGAGCAAAAACCCTGTAATATTAAAAAAGGGTTCACCTTTTCCAATATAAATCTTAAAATAATTATATGAAAAGATGATAAAAAAAAAAACGAGTCAGCGGTGTTTTTACCGAAGAGTGGGAAGATAAGTAAAAATAAATGTGATTTTAAAAGGGCAAAAAAGCTAAAAACATACTTTTGAAAAAAAAAATTAAATCATTTCACCTGCAGTAAAGTATTTTGTTGCAATAAACTTAACTATTGTTTGCCAGTTTATTTAATATTTGTGCAGAAATAGTGAGATAATCCTAAAAATGCTCACAGCACACACACTTATATTTGATTATGATTCTGGTGATTCTGATTCAAATATTCCAAAAATGATGTTTGTGCCTTCAGTTTTATTTTACTCTGCTGCTTTTTTGCCTCTGCAACATGGTTAGAATCATTTACTAATGGTAGCCTGGTTGAGTAAAATTAAAGCCTTCATTTTACTGATTAGATGTATCAGTGACTTAATATTTTTGTAGATTCAAATTTAATGTTGCGATATCCGTGTCAAACAAAGAGAAAAGTCAGGTGGAAGAAAAGGTCTCTTTGTTCCCTTTCAAACGCCTCGGTGTTAAGTGGATGCTGATTAAACATGTGCATGTTGTGCACTGACGTACGATGACTCATAGACGTCTCAGGTATCCTGATGTGACCTTATAAGACCTACAAGACTGTGCTAAACGGAAACCTGCGGGGTAAAACAAATGCACTGGACACATTTGTGCGAACAGAATGAGCCGAAGACCAGAACGGCAAAATCTTGCACGTGCTTTTTTGTCGGTGACTTTAGAAAACGTCCACAGCAGAATGTATGAATGAATGGACGCGGCGGCTTATTGAATGCAAGAGCAGGAAGGATTTAGGCACGCACGCTGATGTGTATGGCGTGCACAGGCCCACAGCTAAACAGTAGGGCACGGCTAACTCAGGCTGACAGCATGCTGGCTTACATAAGATCTTATTTCTGTTTCAGATTAGCCATTCATCCTTTCACATCCTCTCTCTTGTTTTTCTCCAGCGATGCTGTTTCTCTCTCTCTCGCTCTCTCCTTGATGTAGACAACATTTTCAAAACATCTCACCGAATCGCCCTAAAAATGTATACATCATTCCGTCACCTTACAACTCTGTGTAGCTGCACAAACAACAGCTGAGGGGGCAGAAGCACAAGTGGATGTTTTGCTATGGGATGGGGGGTGGGAGGGCAGAGGGAACTGTGCCATTGCCCTAGTTATTTTGCTACAGAGGGGCTGGTATGACATAACTGAGCCACTGCCTGACTTATCTGTAGCCATTCTGGATCAGTTTCTATGCAGTCCCATACACAGTCATCCATGCAGCTGCCAAATCGGCTTTATGTAACGTGGACCAGGGCAGGATGCTGAAAGAGTCAATGAGTTGCAGCACAACCGATTCATGATTGCTTCCCTGGGTTGTAAATGTGTGTTTAGAAAAATATTAAGGTGCAAAGGTGACGTTTCAAAGGATTTTCGGAAGGGAAGGTTTCTCCTTACTGAAATTCACGGTTTGCCAAACAACAACAGCAGCAAAAAACAAAAATTGAAAGTTTTGTGTGTGTGCCTTTGGAAATAAGGGACAAAAATCAGAGTGTTGATTTCTTTACATCACTTTATCTTTAAAAATTAAAAACTCTTGTTTTATTTTATTTTATTTAAACTTGTGAAATACTCAGTGGCAGACTGGTAACCTGTCCAGGGTGTTGCCAAACGACCAATGCCCAAGATAAGCATCAACCTCCAGCGACCCTTCAAGGATAAGAAGGTATAGACAATGGACGGATGGGTGAATTATTAAAACACTTTTAACGAATAAGAATAAATTCTATCACATTTGCCACGTCTCATTCATTAATGCGCCATTAAGCCCGAGTGCTAAGAAATCACCAAACCAATTCCAAGGAAAGTTGGCGGGGAGCATAATGCCCCAGTTAAAATTATGTCATCTCAACCCCATCTGTTATAACAATTTAATGATGTCTTATCAGAGAATTTGAATTTGCAAAAGCAGACTGACACTTGGGATTTATCTTTCTTATCACTATAATTTTTGTAACTGACTCATTAAAATTGCAGTGCAGAGTGAATCATCCAGTCAGAGTCCATCTCAAATATTTAGAGATGTGCAAATCGGAATTTTGTGGCCGATCTCCTCTTTTGTCCGATCTCTGTTTGTTGTGAGCTGTGACACAATCTGTCCGTTGTCTACACTCGCTTGTTCTTGTATGGAGGAGCTGGTGCCTGTCTCCATCAGCCATTGGGCAAGAGGCGGTGTGCATGTCCCCGGTATATCACTTAACATACTACAAACAGCAATATCTAAGGGAAATGTAGAGATCGGTTAATTGTGTCTGACTGTGAGAGGAGGCCAGAGAACCCAGAATGAACCCAAGCACACATTGGGAGAACATGCAGACTTCACACAGAAAGACCCCAAGCAGGGATTCAAATGCAGGGCCTTCTTGCTGCAAGGCCACTGCACCCTGCGGAGGCAAATCTAAGCCAATTCTGATTTTTTCTTAAGAACTATCAAATACAAAAAAAAAAAAAAAATCCAGTTAAATTTTTTAATAATAAGACCAGAAGAAATGTCACATATGACAGATAAGTAATTGCAAAACAGGTACTTTCTATTCCAAATACAAAAATCTTACAAATACAAATTGGCTTTAGCCTCTTAGATGATCTATTAGCATAATTAGCAGGACCAAAACAGGAATCCTTGTATCTCCTTACAGAATAGAGGTGCTTACCATAACTCTAAGATCGCCAAAGCTT
This sequence comes from Poecilia latipinna, assembly GCF_001443285.1. Lineage (NCBI taxonomy): Eukaryota > Metazoa > Chordata > Actinopteri > Cyprinodontiformes > Poeciliidae > Poecilia > Poecilia latipinna. The sequence continues at coordinate 266,578 of NW_015113277.1, read as the reverse complement.
TATCAGCATTTCTTGGATATTCTATAACAGATGGAGATTAAAAGCTCAAGAGGTCAAAACCTTTGAACTTTGATTGAACTTTGATTGTACACAATCAGCCTTGTTGTTATCTGATTAAGCATTGTCCTCTCTCACAGCCTAAGTAAACAACAAACATGTCTGCACATGTCATTAGAAATAAAGTTTTTGTGTTTTGTCTGACTTAAATGAAGCATTTTACTGAAATTGAAAATATTTACATTTGAGTTTTCTTCATTCAGTTGTAGCGTTGTAGCGTCCACAGGAAAGAACGCTTTTACCAAAACCATATTTTTTTTCCATATATATATGAACATATATGTTCTTGTTTAATCAGTGAAAAAAAATACTTTGAATTTTTTAAAGGCGTCATAGCAGCAGCAACATCACTTTATAAGTGCTGAAAGTAGATAAAGAAAGATGGAATAACTTATTGGACATCAGATTTGAATTAATTTTTATGTTTATTTGGTGCATGGCATGATTTTAGTCCTTTATATTTTTGTAAGAAATTTGCTACTGGCCCAAACTCAAGACCCCTTAATACATTCACACACAAACCACAGATGTGTTTGATGCATATATAATTGCATCAAACTGAGAACTCCAACTATTTTCAGTCTGTAAATATATCTACCAACAACATTAAATGTGTAGGAAAAGCCTGATAATATATTTGGGGAAGCGTTCGCAAACGTCTTCAGTTTCTGCTTCCAAACTACTACCTTTATCAAAAAAGAAAAATGCTTACGGTTTATAGTGCTGAAATAATCAGCTCCATATTCATGGATTTACAACAAACACTCAAGTTTATTTTTCCAAAACATGTCCACAATGTTTGGCCCCTCCTTCCACTGATCGACATGCTTTACCCAGCATCCTTTGTGCCAAGCAATGTGCTGCCTGCACGGAGGAGCTATAAGTGTCAGAAAATCTCCACAGCTTAATTGGCTTACAGAGATGCAAAAAGGTGAGTCAGGGAATCCGTTTACACAATGACTGAGGCAGTGACAACAACAATAACAACTAACAAGGTGCCAGTTCCTTATTCTGACACATGACACATTTGTTTTGATCAAACCTTCACGTATTCTAACTGAATTACTAAATGCATTTATTACATTTAAATGGATATGCTCTATAACAACAATGAAACAAAGCCCCACGTCCACACAGTAAGTAGAACAGGAAACAGCCTCAACGTCCGTGAAAGACAGACGTGTATCTGTTATGATGCGGCAGGACGAGCACGGCCTGGCTCATGCCACAGCATCACTTACCGTAAAGTCCGTCCTCCGGTGTCTCTGTGTCGGACTGAGACATTCTTGCCGGGTAGAGGTCGGGAAAAGAGCTCGGAGGGATGCTGGCAGACCGGAGAGGACAAGCAGGGTGAAAAGAGAGCCTGTCCTGTACCAGTCTCCTTCGGTAACCCCTGTGTTTGGACCAACGCTGTGGACACCGGGGACTATCGCCGCTCTAATCCGCTTCCCTCCCCCCCCACTGCCCGGACTCTCTCCTCGGCTTCCCCCGCCTCCGCCCGTTTCTTCCACGTGTCACAAGGACGAGGTAAACAAAACAACCCGTAATCTCAGCAGGTTAAAAAAAAAAACCTCACCGACATTATCCTGTCTTGACATTCATCGTTCTGCCCTCATCTCTGGGGAAAAGGCGTTCATATTCAGTACGGAAAGTAATGGTTTTAATTTTCTGTAAAGCTGCGCAGCAAACCTTTAAACATCTAATTTCATAATGGACCAAACCTAAGTAGTCGTTGCAATGCAAGAGCGCTAATGGGGGAGGAATAATTTTAAATAGGAATAAGAATAAAAGCAATGCTATAATATGAATTATCACAAAAATATTTTTAGTGCATTGTATGCTTCAGATATTGAAACTTACTCAAAAGTATTCACTCTTGAAGATGGGTGGGATTTTATGTTATAGCTCAACACAAACAACTCTGAGCTCATAACTTTACCTGCTGAAGAAAAGTGCTTCCCCAGCATGATGTTGCCATCACCATATTTTGTGGGAAGAAAGTGTTTGGGATTTAATGCAGTGTTGGTTTCCTCTTTGAAAATCTGGTCTAATCTGACAAGACAACTTTCTAATTAGATGTATCCCCTACATCTATTGTGGCAAATTTTAGCTAATAGTTGTTTTGTCCAGAGGCTTTCCCAGCTGAGTTGTGGATCTGCAGCTCCTTCAAAATTACCATGGCGTCCTGGAGGCTTCTCTGATTAATCGTATCCTTGTGGGTTTAGGTTGATGACCTTCGCTGTATTTTTTCAATAGAACTGGGCAATATGGACAACAATAACTTTGATAATAATCACTAAATAATTTCAAATTAACAATCCAGGCTTTGATACAAACAATAAAGTTAACAAAATGAAAGTAGCACAAGTAGACACAACATTTCCTAAGAATTATGGATTACGAGTTATGTTGACGGACAAAACTCCTTTGCAGTGCCGATTAGCAAACATGTTTAAATACAATATAATAGTGAGTCGGAGCCATCAGCTTGGGGTTATAAGATATAGTCACACACCAGAGCAGGATGCAGTGAAGTGAAGTAACTTGTAGAAGATAAATATAAAAATGCTAGAGGCTTTTTAGAGCAGCAGCTGCTTTGACTAGCGCTATTGAGGAGAACAGGATGCCAGCAGGTAACACAGTACAAAGCTTGACTAAAGGTAAGACAGCTAACACAGGAGCCACAACAACATCCAGAAAGGAAACGCATCGTGACATTTCATGGATGATGTTCCGTCTTAATCAGACCTTTTCAAATCCAGTAAAAGGAGGGAAAAAAAGGGCTGAGAGTTTATTATGAAATGTGTCATAATCCACTGTACATCACAGTATTACAGCTTATTAGATTGCGTAACCAGCTGGCTGTCCCATCTGTTGTGCAAGAATAAGTTTGGTTTGGCTATAAATAACGGTAAATTATTGTTGTGGGGAATTATTAACAAAACTAGCAATTTAAATCAAAATGACCAAATCTGGTAAGTCGGACGTTCTTTGGGTTTTCTAAGATTACATCTTCAAACATGTTACACCGACATATACATATATGTATAAATGTTTTCTTTTTTCCATTTTAATTAATCAACGCTGTAGAGATATCCATGGCTGATATTTCATTTCCTTGTATACCCTTATATTTTTTTCATACATTCTGTAGGAATTTGTGAATATAGTCCAATAAATTTAAAAGACCAGCAACAACATTTCTTGCAATGAAACTGACATAGTTTCCCACAGTGCAGGGGAAGAGTATTTTCCTCCTGATTTGTCACACTTAAATGTTTCTGGTCATCGGATTTCGTTTACTGTCAAACAAAGATATCCAGATTGAATATAAATGGCAGTTTGAAATGATTATTTCTCGCCCAATTTCTCTCACTGTTGAATTATCAACATTGACACTAACTGGGGAGACATGGATTGCTTTGATGGTTTTTCTTGGTTATTTTTTTAACATCTCACTGTGACTTGCTGAGATCCCAAAGCTGTAATGACTTTTTAAAAAAAAATCTTTTCTTGAATGTCCTAGATTTGGGGCATGATGCTGACATCGTGTTGACAGACAAGTTCTGTTTAAGGGATTCCTTAATTTAACAAGGCTGTGATAAAGCCTGGGTGTGGCTCGATGAATTGAGTCAAACAAACATATTTTTAATGCATTTAAGTTATATTTTTGAAGAATATGCTTCCCCCTTTTTTTCACTTTGAAAACTCATTCTGTTTTCTCAGGTTGTGTGTGTGTCTCTGCAGAAGCACAGCCCATTATCTACCTTCCTGTTTGCCCCTTTATTCTTAACTCGGTGATAATTAACAGTTCAATAAACAAACACCCGTTTAGATTTAGACAAGTTGCCTGCATCCAAGTAAGAAAAAAAATTATATATATAGGCTGTTTTTCTACTGAATCATTTAAAAATTGTTTTGTAATGCAACATTGCTCATCACTTTATGAGCAACATCACCACCTGGTGGAAACAGCCATCACAAAGCATCACGCTTTGAGAGGCAATTTCATCCACGAGCTCTACGACCAGATCTGCCACATGCTGTGCATATCTAATTTAATTAAAGTGCAGCTGATTTAAACCATCTAAACTCACTTTAAAGAAGACTTATTGTGCGGGGCAGACAAGAAAAGGAAGCATTAAGATTTGTCCGATGTATTATTGCCCTTCACTGCAGATAGCGGCAGCCAGATATCTTTCTATTTTCACAGTAAATCCTGTCTCCCATTTATTATGTTGCCAAACAGCTTTTCTTTTCTGACCTTCAGCCTCTTTTTTTTTTTTTTTTTTTTTGCAAGACAAGAGGACAGACACAGAAAGTCATTATTCAGCTTGGAAACAAAACAGGAAAAGTTCCCTCATCTATCAAACGGAGCCCAAGATCTATGACAATGTCCAGGGCATGGCTCAGATCAAAGAGGGAGATGCCACTTTTACTCAGGTCCTGCAAATGACTGACTGGCCTCGTTCATCCATCACGCTTGAAAGTAAGAGATCAAAACAATAAAACCCTTTTTAGGTAATGGCTGCAGAGGGATCTCTCGGTTGAGACGCGTCCTCCTCCCCGGGGAACATTGCATTAGGTGATGATTGATGACCTGATCTGAGTGTAGTTTTCAGGGTCTGTTTAAATATAAGCTTTTTGTTTGTCGCAAGGAAGATGCAGAGGCTAGATAATAAGAGTCTTGGGGGGCGGGGAAAGGTTCAGCGTTCCCTTTATGACGGTGTCTGGAGAAAAAAAAAAGTTTATTTAAAAGGGATGGTTAAGAGTTTTTCAGAACTACTGGAAATGTGTCGCAGGTTTTGTGGCGCAGCACTGGAGCACCGCAGAGGACTCTCATCATTCCTCTTCACTCGGTGCACCTCAGACTTTCAATGAGTCGGGGTCGCGACGTGGGTATGTTTACAACAAGGGGCAGAGCAGGCTTTAAGTCCTGTTGAGCCTCAGGTTCATCGGCGTTTGCAGTAAGATTTTTTAGATCTTTCATAATTCTGTTGTAGGGAGTCGTGTGTAGGAACTAGAGACTTAAAAAGACGTAACCAGCAAATAAAGAGGAGCGACTCTGTTACTAGAACTGCTCTGGATCATAGTAAATGCTATTTAAAGCCCCTTTAAATCCCCAGCCCTTTAAACGGTTGCCATGTTTGGATTGGGCTGTTAGTTGCACACGAAGCATTTCTGGTCAAAGTAACAAGACGGTGTCAGACTAAGCCTTCGCATAACTTAAGCTTAGGATCTTTACTCTTCTTTAATTTTATACCATATGGTAACTATGACTGGAAACACTTTCCATGTTCCATTCTCAGCCCATATAGAAGGATCATTGATGGTGCACTGCCTCCTACCTCTATCTCCTGCATGAATAATTATGAGTCCTTATGTATGTAATTTCCAATGCTAATGCGATGACAGACTAAAGGTTCGTGGAATAGTATTTTCCTGAAAAACATTGATGTGTTGGAGATTGGAGTTGTTTTAAGAAGCCTGCTTCGATCTTGGCCCCTTTCAGACTAGTCTTTGGCTTAAGCCTCTGGGACCAGCTAATGGATTTGTACTGTTTGAAGGAGCCAGGAGGGCTAGCTACTGCAGATAAGATATCAATTGCTTATAAGCTTTTAACAAAGTCCCATTTACAAAATCCTGAGCGTTCTTGCTATTGCACTTAAGGAGGCTTTGGATTAGATTAGATTATATTTAAAAGGATTCCAAAAGATTAACTCAAAATCCAAAGCCAGATATCAGCCAGGTTTACCTGTTTACCTTTGTGTATAACCTTTACTTATACACAAAGTATAAGTAAAGGTTTTTAATGTTTTTAATCACTATTTTCACTGACAATCTTAGCCGACTTTCAAATGGCCAATTTAAAAATGTAGAACTTTAATTTTATGTTTTACTTTTTTAACGTCGGCGTCTCTCTATTTCCGTTTAGCAACACAAAGATGGAACAGCTCTAAACAACTTCAATGCGACGTGACAATTTCCGATCCCTTTCACAGATAGCTGCTGCATCTGTAGCAGAAGACAGTTTTTTAGGTCGCTAAAAATGGCCTGACCCTCACACAACTTCACTAGGAGCCCCAGTGGAGCAGCTGAGACGGCAGAGAGCTTCAAACGTCCAAACATAATGGGCAATCTAGTGAAAAACCCGCCCAGAACAGCGCCAGCAGACACGCTTTGTTGTCTGTAAACTCAAGGTCCTCTCTGTAGCCAGCAGGCTTCTCCTCCTGTTTAGACGGCTCATGGAGTCTGTCCTCCTCTAATTATCCTCCGCTGTTCCATCTGCCGCTTCACCGTGCCGACAGTCTCCAGCAGCCACAGTTACTTCTCACATCAGTAGTCGTTCAGAGCTCTCGCAGACATCAAAGTTGCTGCAGTCGCGCAAAGTGAAACTCCCTGTTCAGCTAATGACCCTGAACACCCTCATTTGGACAACGTGTCACTATGTGTCAGTCGAGTTGAAGGTACAAATCACGGGCTCCTCTTAGTTACACTATTCCTGAAATGTAGAAAACAAAAAAAGGTTTATTCCGCTCTAATCTTGAAGTGAAACCCTCATACTTACACACTGGCTTGTTAATTTTACTCAATCCTCCTGACATGTTTGGCGTGTTGTTCTAATTGTACAAAAGGTCCAAGGTGGAAATGATAATGGTAAATGCTTATTTTACTGAGGAGCTTAAATTGTAATTGGTAAATAATCAAACAGCAATGTATCTTGCAACAACCCCCATTTTTGTTATTTTTGCATCTTTTTTGTTTGTAAGTTGTTTTTTCTTTGTCATTTTAACATCTCATTAGTTTATGCGGATTACCCACTTATAGTTTTAGAATGCAGGATGTAAACGCATAGCTCTTTATTTAAACTTTTTGTTCTATTCAAAATACCACTGTGATAACCAGTTTCTTTGCTAAATAGTCGAATCAGATTAGAGGGAGAGCATCTGAAGACCTCAATCTCCGAGTCTTGCCGCATAATCTCGACTGGATTTAGGTCTGGACTTTAACTGGGCCATCCTAAAATGAAGTTGCTTTGATCTAAATCGTTTTATTGTCCCAGCTGTCAGGTGATCTATTGCCCAAGTGTTTTGCGACCTCTATCAAGTTTTTCTGCGAGAATCTCTTCACCTCATTAGTTCTGACCACTACATTGACGTTTGCGGTTGTAAAGTGGAAATATCTGGAAAAAAAAAAAAAGACTTTACAAGCTATAAATACTTTTGTCATCTAAATACTTAATTATTATGGTGATATTGCAGATCATTAAAAATTATAATGAAGCTGTTCAAGTTTGAACATGTTCTTGTTAGATGCGCGCATATTCACAGTTTTGAATTGAGGAGTTGCAATATGCAACCCTCACGAAATGCCTGTGCACATTGTGCTAAGTTGTGCTGAAAAATATATTCAAATCTGTCATCCTGTATTACAGAACATTACTGCATAACCTATTATGAGTCAGTGGTGCACTGGATAGCCTGTCCATTGAGCTCTTACTCTAAATTCAGTTAGGGGGGAGGTGTGCTCCTTCAATGAAATTATATTTGAAATCCTTTCATTTCCTATTATTTGGCTCTGAAAGTGCGGAGAGCTATAACTGCACGAAACACTTTAATGCAAATCTGATGGAGAGCAAGGTGATGCTGGGAAATGAGTGATCACGGCTGATAAAAATGGGATGAGATGTCTCAGCCCTCCAGGCATGTAGGTGTAGACTATTTTATTCCTCAATCTCGGAGTGGTTTCTGCTACTTACTGTACAGCCGGGGGTGACAACAGTCATTACAGTGATGACGGGGTCAATGCACAACAGCCAGAACAATGGAGGAAATCAGTTTTCCCTCGTGTTCGGAGCCTTGAAAGGGAGCCCAACCAAGCAAGGACCTGTGATTAATTTAATACATACTGGTGATTTGCCCTTTAATTTGCATGCACAACACTCATGCATGTTAATCAAGAGCGGCCTGGAAACAGTAGAGCGGCTTAACCTTCGGTGACTGTATGGCTGTGGCTCTTCTTTAGAGAGCCATTGTCCATGTGTCTCTATTATCCTGCTGGTCACGGTTCTCCGGCTCTGCCCTCCGCTCATACGGGAGATATCTGTAGAATAATTCTACCTGTCTGTTTCTATCGGCCTCTCCTTCCTTCTCCCCCTCCCCCCCCCCCCCTCCCCTTCCATGCCTGACCTTTCTGCATCCCCCACCAGCTGACCTTGGTGTCCTTTTAGTTCTTCCCTTTTCCCTTTCTCACACCACTCTGCTCTCCATCACATTCTCCTCCAACTACCCTGTGCCCCCTTCGTTCCCAGCCCCCGCCAATTGCCTCCACTCTCTCTGTGTGTCCCCTCGGTTACGCCCCCTGGATCACTCTCCTCTCCTCTCTCCTCCTCCTGCTGTCTCCTTCTTTGCTCTCTGCAGCTGTACATACTCTGCTTTTTAATTAGACCGACTCGGCATAGCTCCACCTACCTCTGCCTCCTCTACGCTCCATCCAGCCCCTTGCTTTCCCTCTCACTCCCCCCCTCCCCCCCACATTTATTTATTTTTTTGCTTACAAGGATACGCAGGGGGCTCGCATGGCGTTGGGGAGAGGAGGTCATGATGGAGAGATGCGGAGAGAAAGAAGCGGGGGAGAGGAGGAAGAGAGAACGGAGAGGAGCATCTGAGAGTGTAACTGCCTGTTTGCTCACTCTTGTCTTCTTACTCCCCCTCCTGTCCTTTCACTTCCACTCACAGCACAAACACTCAGACAACTAGGTAGGCACAGCGCAGCGCAGAGCTGTGAGGGATGGAGAGCAGGGTTCCCACGTGAAAGAAAGGCTTGAATCCACGGGCGAAGAGGAGGGTGAGATAAAAGACAGCCGGATAAGGGGGGTAGGAAAGAGGAGAGTTGAGGAGCAGGTGGACCCAAGAAAAGGATGCAACGTGAAGCTCACCGTGCAGCGGTGACAGAGAGGTGAGGATAAAAAGCAAACACGAGGGATGGAAGAATGGGGAGGAAGCAACGTGAAGGAATAACAGAAGAGGAGCGAGCGCACGCTTCTGTGTGTGTGTGTGTATGTGTGTGGGGAAGAGTCAGCGCAGAGGGCAACAGGAAGAGGGATGTTGTAGATGTGGTATGTGTGACTCAGTTCTGTGTCCTGATGGCAGATAGTACAGCAATCTACCAAGCAGCCTCCTCTCAGCATCACCATAGCGATGGCAAAGTGAGAAGAAGCAAAGATGAGGACAGATTTTAGAAAGAACTCGAGCGCCTCTTCCTATTTAGTAACGTCGCACTTCTCGTTTGTTTCTCTTTGCATTCTGTTGAATTCCACAAAGAGGACAGAAGCAGAGTGCAGCGCATCCTCGCATGCGTGAGTACACGTGCATGCTCGGATTTTGTTTATGTGTTTTAGGCAGCCGAGTCTGTGTGCACTTATTTCTACTGACAATGGAGGTGTGTTCCTGGACCCGCTGTGCACCTTAGCCTTCGTGCGTGTGTGTGAGAAAGAAAGAGAGAGAGAGAGAGAGAGAATGAAATCTTGGGGAAATGGATTTTGCTTATTTGGATACAGGGATTTGCTTTACTGCAGGTGTGGGAGTTATTTTCCGAGTTTGTGCTGCTCCGTGAGAAGATTTAAACAGCCAGGAGCTCAGATTGTTAAAGCACTTGATGTAGCTTTGCAGATTCTAGCTGTGTTCCTTCTCTGCACATTTGTCATGACTCAGGCCGTGTATGCGCGCGCGTGTGTGTGCGTCTGTGGTGTTTGGTGTAAGTTTCCGGAGGAGGCGGTATTGACAGAGGGAATTCCTTTTGTATAGACCTGTGTGTGTTTCTAAGAAAAGTCTAGTGTATGTTGGTGTAGCAGTCACAGCAATTTCTGCATTTTCATGTACATGCGAATTCCCTTACACACACCTTTGTAAGGGAAGTCGCACAGGTTTCTCCCTCACATTTCCTGCAGGAATCTGAATTCCTGCAGGAATTCCATCGGAATCCTGCAGGAATGTGAGGGAGAAACCTGTGCGAATGTGAAGCTCTTCCGGATTTCACATTCCGGAAGAGCTTGGAAAAAAAGAAAGCTGATTTATTGATTTCCAAGCATTGTTTTTATAATCTATTTACTGGAATAATTGTTAAAAAATAAAATGCTGAGAGCATTTCAGACTGAATATATTGCATATAAATAATGTGCACAGTCACAACATTTTGCTTGATGATTAAAGTTTCAGCCGTCAGTATAATTTAACTGTTACTTGAAAACACCCACACACGTTTTGCTCATTAGGGATGGGCAGTAGACTTAAATTGTACCACAATATGTCAGAATATTTATTGCAATAACAATGAAAGTGTTTAAAAAACATCCCTAAGTCTCTTTGGCTTTAAATCTTCCACTGCATACAGTCAATTCTTCAAAAACACAAAGCCTGCTCTAAAAATAAAACTTTTTTTTTATCAAATGAGCTGCTTCACTTCACTAGTTACATTAATTAGTGCAGCTATACCACTAAACAGCACGGAAAAGTAAGTGATCTAAGCATACTGTCAGTTTTCAGGATTTGGAAATGCCATTAGAGTTTACTGTTTTCATAGTTAATTGCAGTTCTTACAGATATTTCCCCCTCCTGATTACAATATTTAATAGCATAATTCCCCACGGCTAATTCTTTTACGGGGGTTGCTCTGTCTTCAACCCCAGTCCTCAGAGCCCACTGTCCTGCATGTGTTAGATGTGTAATCGGTCCATCACTTCTGGATCTCCAAGCCATGAACCTCCGTAGAAGCCCAGAGAAATATGTTTAAAATTGAAGCCAAGCTGTTTTATCCGAATTGAACCTGAAGAAAGTCAGGCATATTTCACCGTTTTGATCAACCTCAATGACCTTCCAAGTGTGTTTTCACATTGTTCAGGTGAAAGGCGACGTTTTCTTCTATTTCAATGTGTACACTGACTTCAGGATGTACAGAAACCCGACACGTTCATTTAAATTTGATGTGTGACGAAAATAATACATCTAAGCCATGTAGGACAGGGGGCCCCTGATAGGGTTAGTGACAACCACCTTTGACATAGAACCAGACCTCCAATGATACGACAAGAAAACCTAAAGTTACTCCTAATGGTAGTATCCTGCTCTTTATTCTATTTTGCGTGAGTTTGCTGGTGAACCCAGCAATCACCGGGCAAGTGGAAGGGATCATGCCCAGGTTTCCAGTCCATCACAGGGCCTACAGACAGATGCACAGGACAGACATCTACTCTTGCACGCAGTCACACCTCTGTAGATCACGTTGGGTTCCCAGTTAACTTAATTTGGTTATGTTGAGACTATGGGAGGAAACAGAGATTTGGGTCCTGTCGTAATCATGTATGAACGGGTAAAACATTGTGAACTAATGTGGGCATGTTGGTTTTCACGCATGCTGTAAGGTTGATTTTCAGTTTTAAATGGCCTTGGTTTATATTGTGTTGTGTGTCTATGTTACCCTGTGATGGACTAGGAGTTTCCAGAGAACAGTCTACTTCTCACTTAACCTTGGTTTTATGTTATTTTTTTATTTTATTTTGAGGGCTCCATAAGAAGAACTGTCATCCTGCAATTGAAAGATCATGAGTTAGATTTTGTCTTCTCTTGACCACATGCTTGGGCAAGATTCTGAACCTCAATATGTTGGTTTTTGTTTGTTTTCAACAGGACGAGTCCTGCAGTAAAACCAGGCTTAGTTTTAGTGGACATCTGCCATTACTAACTTTGGGTTTAGTACAAAATGTTTTTAAAAATTAGCATCTGGAAAACGGAGTATGGAATTTTGAAGTAGATAATGAGTAGAAGGACTTTTTTTCTTTCTTATTTAACATATTGTCTGTCAGCAGGTCAGCATAATAAGCATAAGTTACATACATGTATGTAGAATCAATTTCAGTTCTTTCTCTTCCCATCGGCTGAGTATTTACCAATCTCCATTTTTCTGTCATGGAGATTGGGAACTTTCTCCACACTTGGACAGCTTTTCTGTCTGCTGGCCAGCCGTTTTCATAAAGCTGGCATTGACTTGGCTTTAGAGGTAATGCACTATTATGTACTTGTTGATTTGTAAAGAAGTGACACCGCTTCTCTGCAGCTAAGCAGAGAATCTACGAGCATGCTCGTTTTGTTCCTGACAAAATAAAAAAATAAAAAAAAACTTTAACTTCAGTAAAACATTTTTTATTTTTTTATTTTTTGCAATGATGGATGCAGAACCCAAATCATAAATTACCTAATGAGCAAGCAAAGTTTGCTCCATCTTCTTGTGATGGGCAGACATTCTCAAATGCTTGCTCCAATTCACTGGCCTACAAATAGGAATTTCAAATTAGGCAAAGGATTTTGGTCAGAGGAGGACAGATGGAACAAATCATTATTGGCAAACACATTCTGGAAGGAAAACTCAAACAGTTGTGATACGTCTTCCTTACGAAGAGCCGAACCAGTGATTCCGCAAACATTTATATGTCAATGTAAATTATAAGTAATGGCAGCAGAAGTTAATTTGCGTAAAACATTTTCAATTGATGATCAGAGGCATGTCTATATATTAAGCAACAACCAGGAGACAGCTTGATGCTCCTTCATCAAATACAAAGAAAAAGTCACATAAGGATATGTTTCATCTCAAAACAAGCAGCATGCGTTTTAGTAAACCATAACATGGTAGCAAAGACAAGTTCTAAATATTAGATTGCCCACCTAAATGGCAAATAAAGCTCACAGAATCATCTAAGCTGTTGCAAATGCTAATGATTGGGGCTCATTATTTGCAACGTGTGTATTTGTCTTGCGTTTTAGTGTCACACAAAAATGTACAGCTTTAGGGAGCAACACTCCAGTACCTAATTTCTTTCAGTGAAAATCTGCAAGAAAAAGCAAATAGGTCAGGCTGACACAAGAAAAGCCACGTCAGGCTGCACAGCCACGCTAACAGCTTAGGTTTGTATCTAGAACACATTCAGACAACAATGAACCAGACGGTTTAATGCTCCGTCGTTATCTTAAGTGATTTGAGTCGTAAGTGTATATTTATTTACAAAAATAATTCTGTGGGCATGTTTTGTACAGTGCTTTCACTTCAGCTCATGAATTGTGTCTCTCATTGGTTTTTAAAAGGCCACACGGAGATCGTTTTAGACAAATAGGTTATTACAACAGCGTCTGAACACAATCATAATGGTTGTACTCACTGAGTTCCCATGCAGTGCATTTAATACGAACATTTCCTTTGCATGATTTGATTTGCTGCTTGGGATGATTGGAGTGATGAGATCAGTCAAATGCATCAACACCATGCAGTGTTTCCAGCTAGTGTTTGCTAAAGTACTCATGCTGCATGTTTTTCCACTTTTTGTCATTGTGATAACCACAAATTTCAGTGTAGACTATTTGGATTTTTTTGTGATTGACCCTCAGCAAGTAGTACGTAACAGTGAAGTGGAAGAAAAATCTGAACTGCTTTAATATTCATCTCAAATAATACTCAGAAACTTGTATTTGTACAGAGCGCATTTCAAATCTGTTGCCAGAGATTCTCAATTGGATTCCAACGTTTCCTGTCATTGTCCTGCTAAGGTTTGAACGTCTATTCTCTAGTCTCAAGTCTTTGAGGGCCTTTTACAGTGTGTCTTCTGACCCCAGTTTCAAAAATACGCGTGTCCACATGGGACCGTTTTCAGGAATGTTTTCATCCACACAAAAACAAGATGTTGTTTTTACTCCTCCAGTCCTGTAAGTGGCGTTAAATATCAAGTATTGGACCTGTGCATGACGCTGGCACATGAGATTAGAGGTAAACAAGAAAACAAGAATGGTGAACAACATTCACCAGACTTTTGTGGAACATTTTTACCTTTAATGAGGTGCTGCAGCAGTTGCAGGACCATTATAAACATGTAATCCACTGTTGTCATTTAAGTCACATATGATGAATTTCACAGGTCAGGTTAATGTTTGGGCTAATACGTCACCTTTTTCACAAAAGATGCATTTTCATTGTCCACACTAATACACATAGACACAATTTTCACTCTGGAACCCATTTTTGGTTCACAGTGTGGAGAATGGGGAAAAATGGTGAAAAATCTTTGTTTTTTTTAACAGAAACTTTCCAATGTTGACATTGGAAAATCAACATTTCATTGGAAAGTCAACATTCCAGTGTAAAACACACATTACACTGTATTTACATCTATATATTTTGTAATCAGCTCTGACCAGCCCTGACCCTACTGAAAAAAAAACATCCTAAAATCAAGACGCTGCCATCCACATGCTCTACTTGTAGGGTTGTGACAAACCACAAATGAAATGGCATCAGACTTATGTAGCATTTTATCAGGACACTCAAACATGTTTTACATAAAATATGATTCCCCATGTCCAACAATGGCCTTGCCAACTTCAATCTGCCATGTATGCAGCAGTGGATTTTACTTAGGTGAAGTCGAGTAAAGAAGGTTAAATGCAAATGAACTGGTTTAAAGCTCTTCTGTCTCCTTCACAGGACAATTCAAGGATTCTCAACTTACTGAGAATGTGATATTTTCCTAAATAGCAAAAAAAGGGAAAAAAAATGCTTATTATAGCTGCTTTAGGTCAAAGTTGTTTATTCCCTTATTTCCAAAAGGCATCCGTATAATTTCCGGGAGTGTGTGGTTTAAGATTGCTTACATATGCATGTGCTTGTGTTTACAGAGAAATCTTTGTCACCACAAAGTCGTGAATTTGTAATTTTTAATTCACTCGCTGCTTGTATTGTATCAAATAAAACGAAACACCCGCTTGCCTGAGACTTTGCTGCGCTTTGCTGAACACAGTGCTTACCTGACAAAATAGGCATCTAATAGCAACTCCCAGGGAGCTGTTCCTGAATTGGTGATCCCTTTTGACAAGACCGCAGGAGAACTGCAACGGCTGGTGCGGTTTGCGTCTGCTGTGAGAGCCACAAGAGCATTGTTAATTCCTGTGACAGAGCACAGGTATAAACCAGGAGCCTCTTTGTGTTCACAGGGCCAATGACTGATCATATAGCTTTTCTTAGTTCCTCTTCAGTAAACCCTTAAATGCCCTGACGCGCTGATGCTCCCGATTTACCACTTCACTGAACCCTAACCATGACATTTCCTCTGCTGCCAGGGGTTGTTCCCTCCTGCTTTGCGGCCTGCCAACTCAACTCTCCCCACGCCCCCGCTACCCCTGCTTTTTCCCTCCACCCCATCTCCCTCTTACTTATTCAGAATCCTACTCCTCGCAGTTCACTGTGTGTCTCATAGCATCTCTAAATATAACTAAGCATGTCTATCTCTTTTCCTTCCTCTTCCTGCCTCCTCCTCCTCTTAGTCCTGTCTGACAAATTTAGGCATGCCTAGACAATCTGATCTGACATGACTTTACATAACAATTCAAACCACAGAGCCCCTCTCCCCTACCTCCCTGGCACAGGGAGAGCCAAAGGTGTGTTATTGTCATGGATGTAATTCTCACAACTCCTGTAGGACCCCGGGCTCATAATATTACAATTGGATTTGCACGTCCAGGATGTTCTTGTTTCTTGAGTCCGTGAGATCTGTGCTTCTCTGAGTAACCGTGGTTTAGAAAAGACGAGTTGGATGCGATGCAGGCATTATTGTCACCCCACATGAGGGGATAGATGCCTGTACTCAGAGTAAAGCCTTCTCACAGACGCTAGCAGGAAGCAAGAGGGCTGGAGTAAATCTTAAATAATAACGATAGAGAGTTATGACCCCTGTTGGCGTTATGCCGTTGCACACGTTCATCCTCTTGCCTGGTGATTTATTTCTTGTCTGCCAATAAGAGCTTAACATGGAAATGTCACATGTGGGTAAATGGCTGGTCTCAGCCCCTGGAGTGAGCTCATGCAGCATTAAGAGGGTATGGATTCATTAAACTGTCGGCATAAATTTTGACCCAAGGCTAGTTTGCAGGCTGAGAGCGAAGAATTCGGACGCGGACAGGGGAGATTTTCAACAGTGTCGTAAAGGCAGAGAGGAAGACACAAGTGATGGGTGAAAATGAGAAAAATAGGCCTGGTTTCAAGTAAGATAGAATGAGAGCACACTCAGGATGACAGCCCGTAGAATAAGAGAGGGTAATGCTCCTTTGGCGGTGCATGGATGAAACTGGGAAGTCTGAAGAGAATTTTATCCTGGTAGAGTTGTGAAATAACATAAATATCAAATACAAAGAACAAAATTTGTACATTCTACTCAAACTTTTACACAAGTCTAATTACAACCACAGACCTCGGGTCATTTTGGGGGATTTTGAGCGATAGACGAACAGTCAAAAGAGACAAAGTAATGAATAATTGTAAAGTGGAAAACGATACATGAAATTCAAATTGTTTTACCGCACATGAAATCGTTTTAAAGCAAACTGATATTTGTGGTTATAAAGTAATAAAAGCTAAAGATGTTTTAAGACTAGGTATTCTGTGCTTGCCAGGCACACAGTGCCATTTTATAACCCAATCAAGCATTTTGCCTCCATTTCTTATGAAAATGCTGTATTATGTCACAAACAACTTAAAAACATTGTGACTTTGCATCAGACAGAAAAATTGGTCTCTATCTCATCAAGAACCTCCTGCCCTTTCCAACACTCACCCTTCAGGGATGTCAACACAACAATGCTTCCCATGCTGTCCATTGTACACCCGTTATTAGAAGTATTGTAGTTTGTATGATAAGCTCAGCAGATGCTCAGTTCCACCAGATGTTTGCTAACTATGGCCGCTGCTGGTCTGGTGGAGATGTGCTGGGGAAGTGCAAGGAGAGGGTTCTTGGCTGGAGACTGCAGCTCTAAGGGAAAGCTTGGGGGAATTAGACAGTGCATTGCAGAAGGAAGTGTTAGGGCACCCCAATTGGCTGCCACAGGAGATTCAGTGATACCTCAAAACATGCATGAATGAGTCAAAACATCGCTCTGGGTATGTTTTTGATGAGGGAGTAACATTATGACATAAAGCCCCAAAGGTTGATTTTGCATAACACTCCCTTTTAAGAGGTATGAATAGTTTTTGCAAGTCACCTTATTGAGCTAAAGATAAATCCTTGTTTTTGTATTTTCAGCCTCTGTAGCAGAAAAATAGATTATCCACGCATAAGAATATTTATCATTTCGAAGAGAGATTTGGTCTTGGTCATTTAGCTCATCTTTACACACAGAAGTGATAAGAAAGTAAAAAAAGAATCAGAACTTTGTGGTATGTTTCATAATTCACTATGGTTGTTATTTTCCTTTAGGCTCTGTCTGTGTGACCGTAATCATAATTAATCCTAATAACCATGTTTTTAAAGAGGTTGACGGAAGGGTGCGGCTGTGACAAAGATCCCTCTCCTTAGAGCAACAAAAAGAGAGCGAGAAAGCAAGAAAAAAAATGGTGGACATAAATAAATGTGGCAGGGCCTCGGGTATCACACTCCCTAAATAACCTGGGAGCTGTGAAGGAGTCACTAATTACCCCTCCCACAGAAGATAAGAGTACGGACAGTCACACTCGCACCCAGAATTAGCGCGTGGGCCTGTCAGTGTCAGGGGCTATCACAAGGAGATAACAAGGAACAAATCCATAGATCCTGTAAGGCAGACGACAGGATCACGCCTGACTGCTAGCAATGCGGACAAGGAGTGGAAGTGATATACAGTGTATATATATATATATATATATATATCTATATATATAGTATCTGTATCACAAACATGCTGCAGCATCATAGAGATGAGAACATACTACTAACCACAGCATGGTAGACAGACTGCCACAGAGTGACCAGATGAATCAGAGAGGATGTCATCGTGGCAGCTCATCAAGAACTGATAACAGAGCCGCAGACTGTTAAAACATAGAGGAAAAGGAAAATCTGTAAGACACATGCACATGGGAAATATGATAACAGTCACCCTGTGTTCCTAAGAGCTGGAAAAAACACTTTTTGTTGCTTCTGCAGCAACGCTACGTTTAACAATTGCTAATGATACAGAGAAAATCAAATAGACATAAAACATAAGTATCCCCTTCAGCCAATATGAATAGGCCTTAATTACAATCCCTTTTCACTTGTTTGGGGTATTTATTTCTCCGCTGCTTGTAGTCTTCCACCACCTCCAACTCTTCAGTCGTTTCTCCTAACTAATGTATTCTTCTTCCTCCCACTTTGTGGACTGTACCCTTATTCATTTCAAAATAGCTGCTTACCTTATGTCATCCTATTTATCTCAAACAACTGCTTAAACAGACATGCATTTGTTAACAACTACAGTCTCTTCTTTTCTTCCCCCTTTTTGTGTACTTCTCTGTAGGAGCCAACGCCATCTTCAGCCATGGGAGAATGACACTTTGAGTCCAGAACTGAAAAACAGAAAGTGAAATCAACGAAACAGACAAAGCAGTCTGCCAAAATAAGTTTCAAAAGGCAGCTCGTTATGGGAAGACCCTCCAAAGACCATCCCATACATAGCCCACTGGATCTCCTGAGGGATCAGGGGACAAAGCACGAGTACAAGAAGGGACTGCCAAGTATGCAAACCTAAGGATGAACAGGCTATATTCCCTGACTCTCTGCCCATTGGCATTGCAAGCCTTTTGGGCCTCATCATGATATTTGCAAGGGGAAATTGGGAGAAATGGGAGTAAAGGAAAATGTGCACAAATTTAAAGGACATATAAAAGCATGGACATGTTCACTTTAACAAAATTTGATGCTGCTTTTCTCTAATTTATCTTAATATGTCATATTTTTGTAGAAGTGAAGGTAAAATTCACAGTTGCTGTAGAACTTAGCATTGGTCACAGTGATCTGACACACCCTTTTTACTGTCTATGATGTTGGTTTACCTTTACCTGTGGACATTGTAGTAATTCTTCTTAAGGACAACATTTGATTTCAAGGGATGTGAACAAGCTTTGGCAATTATTCTACAAATGGACTAAACTTTGCAAGCGTTGGCCGAACTTTGTTTGGTTTTATGAGGAAAATGGGACTCATCAATAAAGTACATAGCTCTCACATGCATTTAATACTATAGCAAAATAGTAATGAAAAACTTACTTTCCTTGTTGACGCATAAACAAAAAGGCCTTTAAAACGGCAAACTGCCTGTGAATGTTGGGGAAGAAACAGAGAGGCCACAGAAATGGTGAGCAAGGAGCCTAATCACTTGCTCACAGGCCAAAGCAACGGCAAGAGCACCTTGGCAGACAAACTGCCTGGAACAATGACTGTACGCTCTGTGCTGCTTAATCGAGACTCACCAGATATTGAAAGTCGGCTCAAGCGGCGTCGCAGCCGCACCCATCAGGTTCGTTTCAAAGACCTTGAGGATGGCAGTAGCAGTAGTGGCAACAGTGCAACAGGAGAAAACAACACCCGTCAACGGCCTGCCAAGGACCGTGACAGCCCACATCCTCTCCGGAAACACAACAGCATGTCCCCTCAGCCATGGACAGACCGACCACACACTGAGGGCCTACTTGGTCAAACCTCTGTGGTGGGGGCTGTGCGTGGGGATATGGCAAGTACAATAGAAAAAGTGGCTGCTTTTTTAGCACGGGCCCCGCCTCATCCACTAACACCTGGTCCTACACGCAGATGTTGGGCGCCACCACAGTCTAACTCTCTAACTTTACCAATGACACGAAGACCCAGTACAAGCACCAGCACAGCCATTCAGACTTCACCATGCCTCAAAAAACCTCAGTCTCTCTCATCCACCCATGCACGTAGCCACAGCATTGGGGACTCAGTTGGTGTGGATGGAGATGATGAGCATGACTCTCAAGATGAGTACCTTAGCCACAACCATGTGCTGCCTGGGTCCAAAGATCAGAGCAGACCACCGAGCTGTGGGGATAAAACTGTGGTAGAACGAAGATCCAAAGTATCAAAGACAGAAATTAAGTCAGGTGTTATGGTAAAACCATCCAGACACAGCTGTCCACCTTCAGTTCTTCACAATAGTGATCTGTGTCACTGTTCTTCAATATCTTGCCGAGATGGTCCCAAGCGCCAGGGAAGTAGCACTCCTTCTGTGGTAAGGAGGAGAAAGCGCCTAAGCCGGACAACAAGTGATCCTGGAAAAGAAGTGCACTTCTGCACCACTCCCACACAAACTGAAAGCCCCCCTCGATCTCCTCCTCCTACAAATACCAAACTGTGTACGACTGAAGTTCAAACTGAGGGTCCATCCTCACCTCCAGCTTCAAAGCATTGCACCACCCAAAGTCAAACTGAACGTAAACATCAGTCTCTAAATTTGAGTGATGAACACTGCTCAACACAAATTCAAATCACTAATTCTTGTCCAACCCTACCTCAAAATGTTGAGCAGTGTACCCCTCAAAAACAAGCAAACTCTCCATGTCCATCTTCCCCGAATCATAAACCTTGCACTACACAATTGCCAACTTGTAGCTCCATTGCCTCTCCACCTTTAATTGCATCGCCCAGCTTACATTCTGACATCCCAGTGTCTGCTTCTGCAGCTGAAAACCCTCCCACCACCAAAATTTCTACTGTGCCTTACTGTACTTCTCCTCCAACACTGGCAAATGCACCAGTACAAACCACTGAAAAAGGCTATAAGGCAGCTTCTTCATCTCCTACTAAGCCAGCAAGTGTCACTAATCCTCCACCAAACATCCTACCTATTCTTTCCTCCACTCCTGCACATTCTGCTGCCCAAAGCCCTATTCCTTATTATACTGTTTTGTCTCCACCAACACCACCCAGCAAAACTGCTGTTTGCTCAAGTCCTTCCTTTACTGCCCCTCAGTCCTCCTCCTATAACTGCACATCCCCAATATCAATATCATCCTCTTCCTTAACCTGTTCCACCCCTACTCCAAATGTAAGCACCATTTTAACATCTTGTGAACCTAACAAACAGCCCAATGCTGTCCCAAATGTAAGACATCAACAGCCACCATCAGGTCCAACAAATAATGCACCACTCACAAACCTCACACCCTGTACAATTGTGACTCAGACTGCCCTGTCTTGCACATCCATATCATATTACACCAGTACTCATCCAGGTGGCCCCCACACACCCCAGATTAATCAAACATCACCTTCTTACACCACTGTTATACAAACAGTATCTCATTGTAACATACCGTATCAAACAGTGCAAAACACCCCCCCTGCCAGCACAGGGATAACCCTTTATCCCTCCCCTGTCCCTAGACTTGAATCTTGCACTTCTCCACCTCCAATTGTGAAAGCATATGTGTCCACCCTTCAGAATGCTCAAGCTTGTGGGACTCCAACTAAAGCTGTTCCTTTGTACTCTTCAACATTTCGTGCTGCACCACCATACACTCCCCCTTCTCAAGCCTCCTATAATGCTCAGGATAAGAGGGGCATTCGACTTCCACCTCCTCCTCCGCCACCTCCTCCCTACACACCACGGAAAAAAGGAAGTGAGCCAGCCGTTGCCACAGCCCGAACACCAATGCTCAGGACAGAGAGCAAGGCCAATGAAAAAGGTACGGAGAGGGAGGAGAAAAAGGAGGATACGACGGATATGAAGTGTACAGACTCACCCAAGTTCTGTGGGAGAGCCAGTTCTCTGAAGCACAGAGCTCAAACTCCGCCAGTTGCTGTGATGAAGGGAGAGAGGCGCTCCTCTACCTCCTCCCCTGCCAAGGCCTGTTTTAAGCCCAGCTGTCTTAGCTCAGCCCAGGCTCAGCTTGGGGTGCTACACAAAATGCTCTGCTCAGGAGCCAGCGTCAGGCCCAACATACCAAACAGCCAACACTCTCTGCCTCCTAACCAGCAGGGCTGCTCTGGTGCCAGGGGCTGCTCTGCCTCTGGGGGTCAGCCTGCAACTGGGCCGCTGAGTCCCACACAAGCTGACACTTTAAGACAGGTTCAGGAAATTCTTGGAGGGTTGATGTCTGGGGCCAGGTGTAAACTGGACCCATCACGGGTGACGGAAAAGCTCCTGAGTCCCAATGGACCCCTGCATGATATTCGTAGCTTGCAGAACCAGCTTCACAGTCTGGAGGGCGTCCTGGAGACCAGCCAGAATACGATTAAGGTCCTGCTGGATGTCATTCAAGACCTTGAGAAAAAGGAAGCAGAGAGAGATGGGTGAGTAGGACAATGCAATACTGTGAAGTTACTGTAAGGGCAACTCACATCGGTGGCATAAGAAAATAATTATGTGTATTATTCTTCTATTAAGCTACCCACATTGGTTGCTTCTCCATGGCGCATTGGGGCTTCTACATTTTATAAAATACAGCTGACACCTCTCATTTAAAGGGATGCACTGTGGCACTCCTGATATGTGTTTCCCTTTGACCTATTTGTACCTCCCAAAATTCTAATGCTAATTGTGATATCAATGTTCATGATTTGGATTGAACGATTCTAAGTCTGGGAGGTTGAAACTTTACTTCTGAAGCCTACATTTTCTTGAGTTCTCAGAAACAGGAGTGGTTATAACAGCATGCTTCAGGTGCTGAATAATCCACAGGTAGTGTTAGTGATAGTTCAACCCTGTCTCCAAGGGTTAAATTAAGGCATGAGAAAGGAACTCGTTTGACTTTTAAACCAACATAAAAGCCCTGAGCCAGAAAGGGAGTGATCCAGAATTTGAAGCCGTAAATACATAATGACTAAAACCCTCAGGCCAACAGAGCTGTAAATGTTGCCTTTGCTGGACATCTTAGCTCAGGGCCAAGAGTGGTATAAAAAGGCCATCTGCTTCTCTATACTATGCAGAATTCCCTTTGACCCAAAGAAAAGATGGAGGATATTGTCCTAAAAAAAGAAGTGGTATGACAGTAGAAAGTATGACTTTAAAGGTAGATGTAAGATTCTAGCCTAGGAGTTCATAGTTTTATTAAAAAACAAAAGAAAATCTCTTTTCAAAGTTCAGACTCCACGAGAGAAAGTAATGTATGGTTAGCTTTACACTGAGGCATTGGCTTGTTATCTCATGTAATATCAACTAGTACAGAAAAGTGGTTCTTTGAAGGCAAATTATACTTCACCAAAAAGTATACATGTTGGCAGTAATAACTTCCCTGCACCATGTGAGGCGACTCTTACAGATTGATGGTTTTCTGGGATACAGTTGGAACACAATGTAAGTTTGTTTAGAAAGAAAAATACAACAAGGTAAAACATCTAGGTTTGTGTAGAAAAGCGATGAAGAAATACCACATTGAATACTAAGAGGAATGTGTAGCTATTTTTATGATGTCTCATATCAGCCATTCAAGCTTAAATTATCTGCATGTCAAAGAATTTATGTCACGTCAGACTACAGGAAATCTCTAGGGGGCTCAGTTGCATCCATTTGAAGGAGCTTCATGCATGCGTGCAGCATGCAAGGTTTGATAGAAATCAACATTTAGTTGCCGTCATGTTGGTGGTTTCAGATGTTCCAAGCTTCTTAGTGTAAACCCTTTACTGTTCCCATCAAGACTTAATTAATCTGCTTCCTGCGTTGTAAGCGGCTTAGTAATTTCTCTCGCTTTATCGCACCAAAATAGTACATATATGATGTGGGAACATTCTTGGACAGGAAGCGATATGTAAATGGGTGTGGGTCTATGAATCCATAGAAAGATTTTAGTGGTACGGCTGAAATCAGATATTTACATGCCCTACAATCTGACATTAAGTCATTGTAAACCCTTTTTTTCTTAAGTCAGTTTGGATTTCCTAAATTATCTCTATTTACTAGATGCCATACGTTTTAGGGAATTGTTCATAACTTTAATTAAAATCATGGATTTACATATGCTAAGACTATTTGACCTCTAAGTGTTTTGGAAAGCCCAGATGATGATGCAAAGGCTTAGTAGACTTCTAATTGGTTAATTCAGTCGTCTCAAACTCCAGTCCTCGAGGGCCAGAGTCCTGCGACATTTAGATGTGTCCCTTTTCCTGAAGACTTGATAAAACTGTTCATAATACTGCTCAGGAATGAGACTGTGTTCACAGAGAGATTTTTAAAAAAGCCATTACCCCAAAAATCAACAAAAGC
The DNA here is from genome assembly GCF_001443285.1 of Poecilia latipinna. NCBI lineage: Eukaryota > Metazoa > Chordata > Actinopteri > Cyprinodontiformes > Poeciliidae > Poecilia > Poecilia latipinna. Next base: position 242,474 of record NW_015113277.1, on the reverse strand, counting down.
GACAGATCACAGTTTAGAACTTGACACCGTGATAAAGATGTTTAATTTTTAAGACATGTTCTGTGGTCTGATGATACTAGAAGTGAAGTGTTTGGCCATAATGACGCTTGTTGCAAAGGGAGAAACGTGTAGGCCTGGGGACACCATCTCGGTTGAGACGTATAGGGGTGACAGTATTATGCCGTGTGGGTGTTTTGTTGCAGGAGAGCCTGGTGCAGTTCACAATATGGATTAGAATCACAAGCAAAGATCAGTGTGGACATTACAAGCAACACCTTAAGACATCAATTAGGATTCTCAAGCTGAGGCACGTGTGTTTTCGAAATGGACAATGAACGATCAAATATGTCTGAGAATGGCTGAAAGACAGGAACGTGAATGTTTGGGGAAGGCCAAATCTCAATGTAACAGAAAAATTTGAAGGGAAAGCTGAAAATGTGTGCACGAGTCATATAGTTTAAAATGTAACTCTACTAAATAGACAACAAAAACAGAAATTTATGTCGATTTCAGAATTTTGACTAAGTAAATAAATAATATTAAAATTATCTCTTATTCTTCTAGGATTGCGTAAATAGACATAGTACCAGCAATCCCAACTGACTCAAAACAGGCAGTCGGCGTATTGTCAGACCATGAGAAATAAAAAGGGCTTGTCAAACATTGCATGTAAATATTTGGCTAAAACCGTATCCAGACAGAATATCCCACAATATTATGTCAACTTTAATGCAGAGACTGTACTTCCCAGGCATGTGACTGGCAGGTCCTTTGTCTCATTTTGCCCATTCTAGTATCAGAACTCCACAGTAGCTTGTACGCATGCAAACTTGACTTTCACCTTCTAAGCATTATTTTATGCCCTGAGTGACAATGCGATTCGTGGTTTACATAACCGAGGGAGCTTGTTGGAGGGGGTGTAGTTCATTAAAAAATGATCAGGGATAATTTCAGGAAGAAGACTGGCGTACTCTCAGAGATCCCTGTGCCAGAAATGCTGCTCAGTGAGGTAACTTGATGTATCAGAGGGGTCACACAAATGGACATGCAGCAACACATGCCCCTGGTACCCCTGATATGTCATCTGTGTGCTTTTCAACAGTAGACATTCCTACAGGACGGGGCAGGACATTGAGAACTGTGGGACCTGCAGAGACTGCGCCTGCATCATCTACAGGTACGTTTGACCAAAGCATGTTTGAATTTCCTCAGCTTTATCATTGCCTTTCCTTCTTCTTCTAAATGCTGAGAGCACAGAGTTTCTCTCAGTGCACATTTATGTGTGCATCATGCTGTCATTTTGAATCACATCAGATCTAGAGGTTGTTTTATGGCTTGGAAGGATTGTTGTTCTGCACAGTGTGACAGCACAGCTGGGTGCAGCTCTCAAAAGAATGGCCACTCGTCACCAGAACATTGCTGCATCTATACATTGTAATATGTTACCGACATCCTCATGGCTTAAATTTAATTAGCTGAACAACAGCAAATGCATATTTTTTCCACATACACACCCTTGCACACAAAGTATGCCTTTCTATCTTCACAGGAACTTTGACTTCCATTCATTTTTCATTCATTTCTATAGCGTAACCTTTACATGTATGTTACCTAACCATTTCTGCCTAAATCCTAACCCCAAAACATCACTTCTTCTTATAGGGCCCAGGCTTTGGATCCCATAACAAACAATGGGTCCTAGTGTTTGTCGTAAAAATGAACATTAAACCATATCAAATATACGCACATACACATTCTGACACTTGTATAAATAATTCCGTTCCCAAGATTTAAACAGCACTTTGCACAAGGCCGTAAAAAGGGCACATGAAAACTGTGAAAAGCTGTGAAACTGAAAACTTTTAGATGTGAGCAGTTGAAAGGGGGACAAAAAGAGAATCTGACAGAATAAATAGATATTTCAACAGGAGAGTGGCGAAACCTATTGGTACAGAAATCTCCTAATAAATAGAACATCACAGCAAAGCTAATTCATTTCAGTAACTCAGTTCAAAGATTGAAACCTTTTTCATGCACATGCTATACAAAGAGAGACTTCCTTTGTGAGCAGGACTCTCTGCACCTGCACACATTGCCAAAAAATACCAAGCACCCCTTTAAAGACCTATTGTCTGAAATAAAAATACTTTTATCTGTCCTGATATGGTTTTATCCTGATAAATAACGTGTAATGCACGTTGTAAATCTATATGATCAAATTGTTTCATTTTTAAAAAAACGTAATTATATTCCTTCTTAAATATTTGCGCTTATTAAGATGCAACAACAAAGCACTTCTCTGCTTATTAAAACTATGATGTAAACAGCTTTGAGGTGTTGGTTATCTCATAAATCTGAAAAGCATAACTCAATTATCAAGGCAACACTCATCATCAGTCTTTGTAATGGTGCACTGCTGTTGAGAAAAATGGCAAGTACACACTTTAGACTGTGTGCTCAGACACTCACAAATTTATTATTCATTATTATGCACAGCTAAGAAGGCTTTCCCCATAGCTACAAAATATCTTCAACCTCAAAAAGAAAACTCAAAAACAAAACCGCAATTGTTAGCTGAAGTTTGGTTATAGTACACCACATAAATGATTCAAAGTACTATATAAGTCCTTTTATGCTCTGTAATTTATTTTCACTGTGTTTGAAAATCTCCTCAAATAAGACATGACAAAAGAAAGAGTGGCAGAAGACGAGAAAGAAGGTGACTGAGACAAGTGGGAAAATATATAAATGGCTAAAAGGATCTGGGAGAAAAAAGATCAGAAGTTTTGAAAGGGAATGAGACAAAAAAAGAGAACATCATAAGGGAGCGATTTATTGAGAATTTAATGCAAATTCATGTTGATTTGTCTGAATATTACTTTTTTGGAAGGTAAGCATGTGAGCTTACTTTACCCACTTTTTTTTTCTTTCCTCCCAACAAGAGGCTTTTTCATTCTTAAACCGCACTCTCAACTTTTTAAGTCAGATTCTTTTGTGGTCAAAAAGCAGTATTATCTCTCAATCATCTGTCAACACTTTTCACTTGTGTTTTGAGTGAAGGGTTTTCCTGTTTTGAGAGAGAAAAACTATATACTCTTCCTCCACACCCTCGCAGGGATTTGAGTTCAGCTTAGTTAAGAAAAAGAAATAAAAAAAAAGACAGAATCAGACAGCTGGAGAGAAATATCTGGAGATAAGGTGTAGCCTGGTAAGAATGACTGATGGTAAAGCCTGAGAATCTGACAAGGCAGATTCTATCAATTAAAAGGCCCTTTGAAATCTAACTTCTGGGAGAAACAGCAAAGCTTTAGGCACTATTTACTGGAAATCGGTGCCTGTTGAAGTGCTGGGTTGAACCGTTTCATGTTTTTGTTGTTTTACAACTTTAAATTGCAAGGTGATTTTATTTCATAGACCAACACATAGTATTGTATAACTACACAACTATGTGTGTTGCAATTCCATATTAGAGTGTTTGTGAACTCTTGCCAAAGATTCTGGATTGAATTTAGGTCTGGCCTTCAGAGGACTGTAACACATGAATATGCACAGATCTAGACCACTCCATTCTAGCTCTGGCTGTGATTAAAGTGGTTGTCTTAACTCGGAAGTCCATTGTTTCTTTCAGGGCCAAGTATTTAAATTAGTCCATCTTATTTTTCCTGTTGAAGACCACCATCTCCATACCATGCTGCTCCCAACACCGTGCTTTGTTGTGAGGAAGGTGCCCTGTTAGTTTATATGTCAAGTTCAGTTTCATGTCCCTATTAGGAAAAAGCCCCCTTTTCCGTGTTTTTATCCTGTATGGCTTGTGGCAAGTTGCAAACAGGAGTTCTTATGGATTTCTTTCAACAATCTCATGCTTTCCGTCACTCTTCATGAATACACCATGAAATGTACTCAGTGTTTCCTTCTATAGATGATACTACTGGCTCATAGATGATGTGGTATGTTGTATTTTCTCTTCCAAATGAAGCAACTAAAAAGCTGTTAACTCCGTTTACCCTAAATATCCTCTAACACAGACAGTACTTGTGGACCAGTGAGTCTGTGTGTCTACTTTGTCTTTTCAAATTCCCATTTGTCTTGAAGACAGGTGTTCACATTGAGCTACGTTTTCTCCTGTTACAGGGGAGTTGTCCCTTTATACTATCATGCATGCTAAGAGATTGCTGCAACATTAATGATCCGGTGCCATTGGTTGGGTTCCTTAAAAGATTGTTTTGCAAGTTGATATTTTGAACTGAATCTGATTACATTGTGTTGGATCAAACCCAAAAGTATCATATTTATTTATGTCTGTATGTATGACGTTAGTAAGTTGGTGCTATTTAATTGAACATAATTAGATATATTTGTCCTAGGGACAGATTTGCGAGCTGTGGATCTCTCCAGCTCCTCCAGAGTTGTCATGAGCCTCTCGGCTTCTTGTCTGAATAAGACTCTAATTTTCCCATTGGTCAGGTGAGGTGGATAACTATCTCTATGGAATTAACTCATATAAATATTGTATATTTACTCAAAAACTAAAACCACTTTTATAGAATATAGTACCTACAAAATACAAATTAATCAATGAACAGTGTTTTGCAAAAATATTCACGTGCTTTTTTTTATTTTAACATAAAGTGAAAATGGCCATAAAATTTTACTAATTGGGCCACTTGACAGTTCTAATAACTAACACGCAGACTTAAGAAAAAAATATGTGACTGAATTAAGCTATTGAACATTTCATCTTTTTTCAGTTTATTGGTTTAATTTTCCAATGGGGTTGGGAGTTGAATTGGCTGCGCTACTGCAAATATCGCCCTGAACAGCCTGTTTGACATCACAGAACGCTTAATTAATCCATTATTTATTTTCCTTGTTGGTTTGCCTGTTTTCAAATAAATTTAGTTATTTTCAAGCCGTGTTTTGACAGTTTCCGCAGTTCCAACGCCACAATATTCAGAGGTCTTGTGTTCTTTTGCAGTCTTGAAGTGTTTTTTTTTTTAAATATCGTACAATAAAAGTTACTTACTTACTGATGAGGGTTATGAGGGGTTCTTGAGTTTGGATGCTTTCTGAAAGAATATACAGCTCCTTTGTTTTGTTTTTTTCTCCTTTTCTTTGCTTTATAAAATGGGTGAAGCCAGAACAACTCATTTGATTTTAATTTGCAGCTCTCTTTTGAGAAGTCTCTGAATTATGCATATGCATACATGTTGGTTAAGTTTCTCTACACACATAGTTTCAGCAGGCATATAATTTAAGAAAAAAAAAAGTGCCTTGCTTGAATATCAACTTTTCAACATAGAATATACGATGTAAGGAACGGGTGTTTTGTGGTCATATATCACATGGCCCACATTTGCATTAAGCAACATTTTATTTGGGGTCCCTCTTCCTGCGAAGAACATCAGCACCACTAACAGCGTTTAAATGCATTTTTGGCGGAATCTGGAGGAAGTGTCCAACGGTGTTAACATGAGTACAATCTGATTTATTGTGAAATCAAATTGTACTTATGTAAACTCAACAATGAAACAACAAATTGTTTTAATAAAGCTTTTAAACAATTTTAAATTCTTGCGCTGAGACTGTCGTATTTATAACATTCTCATTGTTAATATACAAGCATAAAAATTTGTTTTACTTCTATTGTGAACTTATCAGCCTTTGGGAAAAAAGAGACTTTAAAAGTTTATATGAATATATCTTGCAAATCCTTCCTGCTGCCATAGCAGCTGCTCTTTAACTTGCCCTCTAAAGCCTCCTCCCTGTAGACTAGATTTTCTTGTACAGAAGGTAATAAACAGATAAACTGAAGGTGCCAGCTTCAAATTATTACATTTTCCTTCCACTTTCATATTTGTTATACCCAACGGGGAGCTGTTGGTTTTTACAAATCACAGTACTGATTTTACCAGTACAGGCGTTACTAGATTTAAAGCCACGCGTGATAATTTCAGCAAATTAATTTTATTTAAATTAAAATGTATTCATGTTAGGCAGTAGTGCATAGGAGGTAATGACATTGAGTGCAAGCCTCTAGGTTTTCATTTATTACTTTGTGAGAAGGAAAATGTTTCCAACAATTACATAAGAAAACTGTAGGAAAAAACAAGTTATGTCCTTACTTAGTCTAAAGAATTTGAAGAGGCCAAGAGAAAGGTGCGAGAGAAAGACTCGGTGCTGAAGTAGACAATATCCGGAATCACCTCGAAGAAGCAATTATTGCTACCCATTACATTAAGGAGGGTTAAAAGATCAATGGTACAAAAGATTATTCACAATTGGAAACCGTTCAAAACAGATCCATTAGCGGTGCAGCGGGCCCCCCGAACATGGAGCCTATTAGTCCTTGACGCAGCCCTCTGCGGTTCGATTCCTGACCTTGAGACCTTTGCTGCATGTCTTCCCTCCTTCTCTCTTTTCCTCCCATTTCCTGTCTGATTACTGCAAAAATAAAGGCCACTAGAGTCACAATAAGCTTTAACAAAAGAAACCCAAAGTTTGTGCACTGATGAGAAAAACTGCAAAGAAACCCAACAATTCACGCTCAGAATCTGTGGGCCTGGTTTAAAATCCAACTGTTAACATTTATGAAAATGGAAAAAGACTAAAGCTGAAATCCCAAATGAACTCCAAAATGTATGGAACTATGGATAGTCATTATTAGGACTGTCAATGTTAATGTGTTAATGCATGCAATTAATCTGAAAAGTTTAACAAGGTAATATTGCACAATGAAGATTAAAGACTTAAAAGCCTTTCTGTTTAAAAAACACAGCAATGAACTTTAAAATAAAACCGAGTTAGTATGTAGCCCACTTATTGCAACGGTGAATTATCCTTCCATTGATAGTTAGCATTTCTAAATTATGTTTGAAACAAAATGACTTCTTTTAAAACTTTCTGGGAAACTGGGAAAGTGAAATGCTTGTGACAAAGTAAAGCATTTTTTGAAATTGTGCATTTTTACATTTCAGGCTTACAAAGTTAAACGTAGCGATTTCTCGTGATTAATCCAATTACGCTTTTTAATTGACTGACAACACTAGTCATCGTACACAACGACATGTTTGACAAAACTTACTTTGCTGTTAAGCAGCGTAGAGTCAAATACGAGGCCAATAGTTATAACAGCTCAACTGCGTCCCAAACCAGGTTGTGAACATAACAACCATCCCAAATATGGCAGCAATAACTGCAAAAGGCTGAAATGCTGCACAGCAGTCTTGAGAGGTGTGCTGAAACAAAAGTCTGTTTAGAAGAGTGGCCCGAAACTCCCTCACATCACTCTGAAAGTCTGATAAATTCAAACATTAAATGTCTGCTTCATTTTGTAAAGAATGCACCTTTTTTCCCCTCTTTTAAATATAAAATCCAAACGTTGAATATTAAATATGAACTGATGCTGTGCCACTGTGGGTTTGCACACAGAGCTTTGTTCTCTATTACTCGGGACATTTTTCTGGGCAAAGCTTATGTAAAAATGCAAATGACACTTTAGGCATGCAAATGCAGATACCAGCGAGAGTGTAGCACTTTGTACCTAAACAGGACGTATAAATAAGTGTTTTATTCTTATCAAGTTCTGATGCTAAGGAATAATACATAATGTATCCAGTGTTATTTAACCAGCACCAGTAGCAAATTAGCTGCATATTAATATGTGAATCACATTTGGAGTCCATGCAGGGGTGTGAAGTAGTGAGGGGAATGATGATTTGTACTTCCTGCTATATATATTTTTTTCACTTACTGCAAACGTAGCGTATGGAACAAAGTGGGGAGGTCTAACAAGGAGCTGTTGTGTTTAATCCCCGTGGAGTGTGCAGAGACAGGAGCCTAATCAGATCTGTACTCTGCCGCTTTATCTGTGCAACTGCTCCGTCTATAGCGCGATCACGCATTTTGCCGACGGAGTTCGATGGGTCGCCACTCCGAGATGGATTAATGGCTCTCTTGACCATACGGTTTCAGCTAAGCTTCAAGTCCACTAAGAGTTCCCCTCCGCACACCCCACTTCAAATGCGATCCATCATCGTCTTCAGTGAGCAGCAGATAATTGAGGAAAAGAAAAAAAAAAGGCTGCTGAGGGAGCATTCTTCCCTCATTCCTGCTTGCTGACTGTTATATGTGGCCTCATTTCCCGCTAATAGTGTTTTCTCTTTATTCTTTTCATTTTTTATTCCTCTTTGCATCGGTGATACCTTTATGTACAGCGTGTCAGGTGCATTGATGCAGTGCAGGTGGGTGATTGCTCCTGGAGTCTCTAACGCCTTTAGAATGAAAGCTTTAGACAGATCCAGTTGAAGAGATTTAAGATAACACTTTGGGGCAGTACTTACAGTTCTTCACAAACTAATTATGAGCGCTTCATAGCTCTTATCCTCACTGACACGGCATCGCATTTCAGACCGCAGCGTAAGGTGGCAACGCTGCAGACTGGATATAAGAACAGACGTTGGACTCAGTGCTGTAGCTTTCTGCGTCTGCACCACACATCTCTTATATCATCTGGAGTCTCCCACTCTGTCCTTTTGTAACTCTAGAGCTCTGTGAAATATTCATTCACATTAAAAATGAATTGCTGTGGCTTTAAAAGATTTTAAAATGTAATAATGCTGTTGAAGATGAACTAGAGACATGTCTTTCTAGGCTCTGCATGGATGAAGAATCACTCTTTGACATTTCTCGATAAATTGCAATCATTAAGCAGGAATCTCTGGAGGATTACACAGACACTGTAAAAACGTCTTTCAGACGGTATTTACGATTTGTATTCTATGTCATCAAGCGCTATCACAAAGCATTGTGTGCAAAAGAAAAGTAGAATGGGCCACATGTACTGTTCAGACTTTTACACTATCACACTCTCCAGTACTAGATATGCTGCACAGTTATCATCCATCCATCCATCCTGCCAACAGATGGATGGATGGGTGTGCAGCCCCAGTTGTAATCCATGCAACCATAATAACCTTATAAAAGTTGTGTTTTGACATCTACCTCCTTAGATTGGAATGAAAATCAAAGTCACCTTCATTATATTAAACACGAGCTCCTCTTTATCAGCCTCGTTCCGTTTTAAAACAATGCCTTGCAACAATATTCATGCTCCTTGAACTTTTCCGCGTGTTTCCAGCCATAACCTCAATCCGTTTTATTGAGACATTATGTAATTAGAACAAGACATATAGTGGAATATTTGCAAAACAGAAGGAAAATAATTCGTATTTGCAAAACCTTCAAAAGTGCAAACATGTCTTTGTGTTATTCTGCGTTCAGCCCCTCTCAGTCAACACTCTTTAAAACACATTTTTCCCCACACACGCCGCTACATGCGTTCTCAGTATGAGAGATTGCTTCAAAGACGAACATATAATGTACGCTACACACCACCGTCACAGCAAGCTCATCCAGGACGAATGAATACTGTAGGAAAACTTTTAACCAACACTCACGTTAACAGCAATGTTTGATTGGATTCATTTGTAATATGTGTGTGTAGCTGATTTGGATTCTCTCAGTATAATTGGATTGAATTTACTTCTTTTGGTAAAGTGCCTTGAGACGACATTTGTTGCACATTGAACTACGACAATAAATAGAACTGAATAGAGAAACAGTTTCTGCAATTAAAGCTGCAAATATTTTAAAGTGTGTCTCTACCAGCTTTGAAAATCTGACTGCTATTGTTTTCTCAGGCTTCTTTTAGAAAGAAGCCTAAGAAAAGCAACTTTCAAGTTTTACGCATTCACACAACAGTACAGAGGAGATGAATGCATTTTCCAAGGACATATAAAATGCGCTGTAGGACACTGGAATTGAACACCCAACCTTTGGGTGTTTACTTTGACTGTGTGCCGCTCAGAGTGTTGCAAAATTAACATTGGAACGTCCTCAGTTTCTCGAAACCATAAAAAATTCATAGAAGACCAAAGTTTATGTTTAGAGATATTGGCAGACAACTTTCCCTGCAAAATTTAGAAGACATGTTTCTGCACTGTGGTGCACTGAGACCGTGATGCAGCGATGTCTTCCTTTGCGACACAGAGGGGAGCTGCAGTGTAGATTTTAGTGAAAAATCAGCATGTATTCCTCAACTGCTCTTAGAAGTCTGATGGGGATTGAGCTACAAAATGTATTCATAGAGGTGGAAGGACATGCTCTACATGTTCTGAGAAAGAAAAGGAGTTAGATTTGTGCTGCTCCAAATGCGAAACTGTCGTAATGTTATGGAGATGAAATTACTGAACAATTATAATATTTGTTTTTTATTGTCTGATTCAAACTTTCTTGGATCCTCTACAAGTAGACCTCCCATGTTCTGCATCTCAGTCTCTGGTGTCTTCTTTTAGCCGTTAGAAAATGTTTGCTTTTCATTCTGAGTGATGAATGATTCTGCTCTGACTAAATGTGTGAACGTGCTACAGAATAAATTAAAGTAGAACTGCTGAAATGTCTTTCTTTTTCTCTTGAGTAGTTTTTAATTTATTTTAACGGTTAAAAAGACTTACCTTACAATCGGAAGCATCGTTGCTATATGCTCTATGAGAGACGATTTTTGTTTTTACTTTTTTCTTTGCACTTCAATATTTTAGGTCATCAAACAATAAAAAAAAAAAAAAGATCTTGATGATTCCACTGATGTTTGGAAAACTATCCTCTCAAATCACAAGACAAAAGTAGACATTTTTGGAAAGTGACACCGTCAGGTGTAAAACTAACATTTTATATAAAGAACATCACACCCACAGTCTAATGTCTGGTGGTGAAAGTGTGGTGATCTGAGGCTGTTTTGCTGCTCCAGTTCTTGGACAACTTCCCCTAATTAATGAAACTTTGAATTATGGTCTCCAGCAGAAAATGCTTAAGAAGAATACATGACCATTAGTCTGTAACCCTAAAGTCAGGTATATGTGTTCTGTACACCAGGACAACGATCCAAAACATCCCAGCAAATCCACCTCTGAACATCTCAAAAAGCAAGGTTTTGCTGCCCTGTCCAAGACCAGACTTGAATCCAATCAAGAGGTTATGATCTTAGTCAGGATGTTCAAACTCAAAAAGTCCTTTGAGGATAAAGTAAAACAATTCAGCAAAGAGAATTAAGTACCCCCAAATCGATATGAAACACCGACCAATGAACAGAAGCTGGATGGCTTTTGTTGCCACCAAACAACCAGTTATCAGATTTACAGTGTTCTTTCTTTACACATTGGACCAGGTTTGTTTGGAGCGCTACTTCCCTTAATAATTTTTTTCTTTGTAATTTTATTTGTAATTACTTGTATTCTTGTCTTGATGAGTTTGTAACAAAAAGCATCCAAAACAAAAGAAATGAGTGAAAGCAAAATATTTTATATTTCCTTTTTTCTCTTTGCTTTGATCAATTCAGTCAATCCAAAAGTTGGTTTGGTTAAGTACGAAATTTTCTCAGTGTGGACTTGGGGGATTTTTCTCATTCTGATTTCTCGTTGCAGTCCAAACATGTTTGTCTCTCTTTTTTTTTTTTTGTTAGAAAAACTGGTGACTATGGAGGATGATGTAGGTGTAAAAAGTGACTTTATGTAAAGATTTGAAGATTTCTATTTGTTTTTATGCTATAACAGGTAATGACGTTGACAGCTGATTGACATAGTCATTATTACACAATACTCATTATTGGATATTATTTTAGTATAATTTAACTTTTTGCCCCAAGCATGCCTTAAATATTCTCTAAATTTTCAGATACATTTTTTTAGTTTCACCAATAACATCAGCTTTTCCTGGTTTGATTTAAACATAACCATGTGTTTATCACCTCCTCTAAATAAGATTTTGTAAAATGTTTTTTTTCTTGTTATTTAATGCAAGTAATAACAGCCTTCAACTCAGGGTTCATCAAATATACTAAATCTGCCAATAGCTCAGTTAACACATCAATACGGTTTTGAAGCAGCATGCAATCCGTTGTGGAGTTAAAACAAGTGCATATGTAGAAGAAGAGCAGAATTTACAATTGTGGAGACTCTTGAGGGGATAATGCATAAAGTCTTTGCTGCCGGTCAAACCAAAGATCTACTGCTGCCCTGTTACAGTGTGCCTCTGTTTCCACCCAAAGAGTGCCACTTATCAGCTTGGGTTTAAGTTTGCTTTCACCGGCTCCGATTCCTCTTTTCTCACATGGCCCATAAGTGCACCGAAGTCTAATTCAAGTATTCTCCACATGGTTCTAAGACTGTCCCGTAGCCACAGACAGCTTCTTGTTGTCCTGGTTTTTATCCAGAGGAATATGCAATTTTACAGACATCAGACAGAGGCGGTTTTTCCATTAGATTGCTTGTGTCACTTCCTTTGCTCTCCCTCCTCTTCTCCCTTTTTTCACTGCTGTGAATAGAAATACATTTCACGCCTAAATGGGGATGAGGAGAAATGGTGCAAACTAGCAGCTTTAGGCTGCGTATGGAAGCAGCAGGAAAAGAGGGGTGAATGTGGAGGTGAGGGGAAAAAGTTTGCTTTGGCAGCCGCTCACGGTTCTGGTTGCCTTTCTTCACCCAGTGCGTTTCTCTGCTGTTTACTCTTGACAACCAGTATTCAAATAAGCAGAAATCGCTCAAAAAAATAAATTAGGCCTCAGTGTGAGCACATTTATCTGAGCTCTCTGAAATTTTTCATCTATAATTTCTAAGAAAATTATAGATTGAACCTCTCGTGTTCCACAGTGAGGATATTTCTTCAGCCGGTATCTAGCCTCCAGTCTTTCATTAAACATTGACAATTCTCATGCATTATCATAACAGAAGAAAGAGAACCCAACTGAAGAGAATATCAAATGAACTCTTATACACAGTCGTTAAAAATGAAAGGGAAAGAGTGCATCAGTATGTGAGAAGCGAAAGCATAAAACGGCCACAGCATTGTGAAAATAATGTAGTATTTTTACAGTGACAGCGCTTATGTGTTTGTGTAAAAGAGCGGAAATGATTTACAAAAAGACTTCTTACAATATGGCAGCTCTATTTCTGCATTCAGTGTCTGAAATTACAAATATAGTGCTGTCTATTTGTTCTTTAAAAAAAAAAAAAAAAAAAAAACCCAAAAAGTTTTCTTTTTTTTGCCCGCTTTTTTAGTGGGCAAAAAAGTACAAAAAGTATTTGTAACTTTCATCTAACAAGGAAACCCATTTTTTCCTCACTTGTTTGGAGATTGATGTTCTCCATACATACAAAAAGAAAGAACATAAAATAAAGAAACACATTATTATTATTATGCTTATTGCACACAGACGTGGCTACCATGTTAAATACATCACTCAGCTTTAAGACATAGACACACCCCCAAATTGTGCATACACTGGGTGCTGGGAGATTAAGAAGTGTGTGCTCTCCAAGCTCCAGTCCAATTTAAATGCAAAATGCACGTCATCCGTTGTCAAGGAGAAGTCCAAGTTTAGTACTTCTATATGAAACGGGACTGAGGAGGAAACACAAACCCTCACAGATTTTAGATTTTGCGTTCATGATTCCCTCTGACTGCAACTCCCCACAGACGGCTGAGCCGAGTTAAAACCGTTGTGCAACATTGCATGCTCAGCAATGCGTTGGAAAAATCCCCTCACCTGCATCCTCAGAAGTTTATGAATGTTTACAATCCAAGACCAAAAACCAGCTGTGACTTTGTGCACCTTTCAAAACCATCCTTTCATAATTTCTGAAGTAGTGTTATGGTTTTATGTTAATGTTACGCATGGTTTGCGATGATATAAACTGTGATTAAGTTAGACACGATTTTAAGCAATTATTGTAACATCTGAATATGGATGTGTTGATTGATGATTAGTTTTGAGTTGAGTTAGTCTGTTGTATTTGATGTTTCATTTTTAATTGGACAAAACCACAAAACTCCTCTGAACACGATTCTAAATCTCATTAAGCTTAGTTAAAACCTGGTAAATCTATGCGTTTCTCTTCTCCTTTAATCTCGGGATTTCAGCCACTTCTGCTCAGTAACCTGATGATATATTGGCAGAACGATAAAACCTTATATCTAGGGGTATAAAAATAGGCCTTAGCATACACACTATGTCTGACAAATGTAGGAAGTTGTGTGTCTCTTTTGTTTTGGTCTTGGCAAATCATTGCTTCGACTGAGCAGTAATTTAAAGGCCGTGCTGGGTTATGCACATTGTGTCCATCTGGACTGAAACAATTGCTCACTTCAAGTTTTTATGAGTTCACATAAAACTGCTGTAAAAAGCTGTAAAGTGAACATTTAGAAAACTTAGTTTCGTGTGTGGCAGTGGCAGTTTTGCAGGGAAAAAAAATTGAGATATGGTGGAGTGACATTAACTGTGCAGCTCCTCTCTGCTTTTAGCAATGGATACCACCAGAACAGTGTAACTTTTAGATATTTTTCATGTCTGCCTCAATGTTTTATTTTCTTCTACCTCATTTTGCCATGATTCTGTTGCATAAAAATTGCAAGCATGCTGAATCAGTTTATGATCTTGTTGATTTTGTTTGGAAGAGTCTTTAGCCATGTTAAAAAAAAATTGTGCAGGTTCTTTTGCAACCTGGTGAAACAAAAATACTTTAATGCACTAAAACCATTCAGATATTATGAAAAAGGGAAATTAAGTATGGTGGAGGTATTAGTATTTCAAGGTTTTGGCAGTATGTTACTTTTAATCAACAATATGGAACAACTATTAATTGGAGTCACAAAATTGTTGCTCCTCTTTTATATTATAATAATTTTTGATAGCATAAGAATCAGCAGAATGACAATATGAGTCATCCTTTTCATTCAAAACAAGGTATAGGGTCATGTTTTAGTCAAAGGTGTGGATAAAAATGGATTGACAAGGAATAAATATTGAACACTTTCAAATACTAATGCTAAATACTTTGTGAAGAAGCACATCTTTTGTTACGATAATGTCAAAATGGATCCTGTATGGAGAAATTTGGCACATGGGTTAGATCTTAAAGATTTTCCTTTTTTTTTTCTTTTACTGTGCACTCAGATCTTTAGTCCTTTGCACATATTTTTATGGGTTTTATTCAAGTGACGAACTGGGCTGTTTTGGCAGTTTCATGTTTCTTTTCTGAAGCCAACTAAGAGTTTCCTTGGCTGTGTGTTTCAGACTATTGTCTTCACTTTGTTTCATCTTTGGATCTTTATCAATAATTTCCTGTTGTATTTCTCTATTAATTCGTCCCGATGAAGCGTCCCTCCAACATATGCTGTAAGATGGACTCTTATCTTAAGGTTTTTGGAGTAAGTTGCAGTATTATTGTAACTTTTGATGTCAATTGATGTTAATATGTTCAGCAACACTTCTTAGTGAAGCTCTCTTTGCTTTTACCAATGCACAATCTTATCACACCTACTACTGTGTGCAGTACTTTTCTAATTAGAAAACTTTAAATAGATCTTCAGTTAATACCAAACTAACCAATATTAATTTGTAGATGGCACCAGGAATTATTTCTAAATAGTGACATATGGTTTCTTGGCTTTTTGTGTCTTTTGCACACCATTTTTTTCTCATGTGTTCAGTGTTTTTTTTCCATGTTATTTAGAATTTTTAACCATAGCTTCATTTGTGAATAAATATAATTTCTTATTTCTGTATGTGAACTTTATTTAGGTTGTTGCTGACATCTGGGGTGAATTGTAGTCCAACATTTTAATTGAGAAAATTGTTGAAGTGTCTAATTTTACATGCGGTGTACCTATGCACTCGTATTCTCAGCTCATTTTTAGACTTCTTAATACAAAGAAGCATGTCTGGTTAGTTATTTGTTTTATTATTTATAAATTCAGCAGGCTCTTTTCTTTTGTAGCCTTAATTTATAATCACAGACCTGTGACTGGCTAAATTAACAAATATTACATTTCCAAAACATCACCTTTGAACAAAGTAATGTCTCAGTACTGTAATATAATAATTGTTACTTTTGACCTCTGTCAGAACTAATAATTGAACTCTGCAAGCTACATTCAGTATAGCATTATGACTTTGAAATAATATTTACTGCAGAACAAATAAAGATTTGAAGACTTCAATGTTTTTCTAAGTAAATATATTTCTAATGATACTTTTGAGATAAAATTTACATCATAAGTAGGTACAATAAATTCTTACAAATAAATCCAGACAAACTCCCCTAAAATATCTCAATATGTATAAATCAATTGTCCCCATCAGTGCTAATTATTGTCAGCTGCTTTAGTACTCATTAGTGGCGTATGAAAAGGTTTCTCATTACCAAGCTATTGCACAAGAAGCATCTCATATTGGATAAAAGAAAATGTCTCTCTCAAGACCTTTGCAAACAAGTTGCTGCGAAACAGATGGCTGTGGTTACAGGAATGTTTTCGAACATTCCAGCGAGCCTCGTTGGGCCCCGCAATTCAGAAGTGAAAAGAAAATCAGGTTATTGTGAAGTGGCGACATCCAGGAGCTCCTCACAATAATTTGTCACAGAGGAGTTTAAATAATATTCAGAAGTGTTTTCCAAGAGCCAGGAAGTGCTCACAGAGATCTGCAAAAAACTACTGGCATCACCCGCCATGGCATTCATAGCTATTCACTACACAGCACTCCACTGCAGAAGAAAAGGCATGTTAAACCTTGCTTAAAGTTTGCTTCAGAATTATTGGACAAGCCAACGAAATGCTAGGAAGACACAACCTAGAATATATCTGCGTTGGGACCAAAAGTAATCTGTGTGTGTCGTTGCACATGGCAAATTTCAAAGAGGAACGGCACTGTGCAAGTCCTGTCGTTCAAGACACAGTACTGACAGGCCTCATGGCTGAAGGAAGCATGAATGGAGAAATCTGAAATAACATTTCTTGACAGCTCAACATTGTCCTGATCTGATGCAAAGGAAACAAGGCAGGACCTTTCATACCTTAAATGATAGCAAGCACAGAGCCCCAGAAAATGTCTGAGACAGAAAATGAAATTGCTACCACGACCCAGTCAATCACCCAACTTAAATGCAACTAAAAATCTGTGGACTTAGTTGGATATTACAGCACAATGAAGTGACTCTCAGCACCTTGAAGAATGGGCCAGTGAGCCTGAGCATTATATGAGGCAAATTTCTTCACACAAGATATGCCTTGAAGCTTTCATTAGCAACAAAGGCTTTTCTTAAAAATATAGATTTTATCAGGCTTGACCAGTCCGTTTTCTCTGTTAGCGTATTCATTACACATTTAAACTTATTTGCTTGGTTCCAGTATTTGGTGTTAAATTCAAACCCACGAGGGACCTATTTACAAGTTCAATAATATATTTTTCCCCCCCCACTGTATCATTTTACCAGTTTTCTTCCAAAAATGCTGCACTAAGTAGGCCATTTTATAATTGCCAGGCGGGTTACCTGTTCCTAAATGTTACGCAACCATTGCAATAGTTCATGAGAATAGTTTTTATTCCTCCTCTTATTTTTCTTATTTTGTCTTTGAGTTTTCCTCGTTCATTATCCTTTGGCAGACATTTCAATATGGCTACCACACCTAGATTTCTAAATTAATTGCATTGTATTATTTAATTGTTAAATAGCTGTCTAGAAACAGCTGCCCCACTGCTTTTTGCTCACGACTGAGTTTTAAATTGCTGCCAAATTATCGTGCTAAATGTTTAATGTATTCCAGTGTGCACCTTTGATGCTGGTAGCAGCGAAAAACAACTCGGTTACGATTTAATAAATCTGCTGAAATCTGAGGTCAAGTCCCTTGAGTTCTTTTCTGTCATACATATTTTTTTTTCTTTACTGCCTAGATTTCAAAATGTTTTTCATAAATGCTTTCTAACCAAGGTTGTCCTTAGCTGACAAATCGATATGCAGTTTTTTTTTTCCGTTCTTTATCCACATATTAACAGAGAAAGATGGAGGTAAATACAGACGAAAGACAAGACGGAGAAAGAAAAATAATTGCCTTTGTGTTTTCTTTTTAGCTGGATTCAAGAGGTCTATGCCTTCCTGAAAAAAAAAAAAAAGGATTTGTCAGATTCGTGACTCCGACCCTCTGCTAACAACCCTGTCAAAGCTTTCAGACCTGTGTGGATTCGTGTGTTGCAGCTTCCATGCGTGTACCCGTGTATCTGTGCACGCACGTTTCCTCCCCCACTCCTCTCCCCTTGCTTCCCCCTGCGGATGAAGCTGATAATGGAGAACTGGTGTGTGAGAAATACGTAAAGGGCAGGGCACGCAATTTTTGTGGAGTAATCCATCTTTACTACAGGGCTGAGCCGTGGAGCAACAGGCGTCTCGCAGGGGGAAGAGGAGAAAGTACATTGTAGGCATCACTCCTATTCATATGAAACTACAGAGAGGAAAGGATCAGCCAGCAGGAGCATTAGATTTCCATGGCAAGGGAATAAGAAAGAAGAACTGAAGAGGATTATTCGGGTCGTACTTTTCCTGACTCGGTAACAGTAAGGAAGAAAACAGCCTGGGCCGTCCATACAACTTTATTCTCCGATGCTTCAGCGGAGATGGGCAACCACAAAATTATCGTACGTCCCCACATATTTGTGTTCCGTCGACATGCGAGTTTGTTTATGCTTAGGCGACGGGAGATATAGTGCTGGGTGTGAAACAGAAGAAGAGGGAGACACACCAAGGAGCGAGGGAGAGTGAAAACCCTTGTTCATGCTGTTTGGCAATAATCACTGAGCCGAACTCGTGCCAGCAGCGGAGGGCCAGATGGTTCCTATCACCGTTGTGCCTTGTCTTCTGAACAGGGAGGGGAGAGGAAGATCAAGAGTGGCATGTGGAACAGGAAAGCAGTGCCTAATGTGGATGATGTGTCATATAAATACTAATCACACTCGAATCACATACACGGATCTTCAGGGATCTAAATTAGATCCCTGAAGCTCATTCACCACGCAGCCACTCTCAATCTCCTCCTGCTTGGCGCTGAGCCTCTGTCATTATCAGAGGCGATCAATAAATGAGATATTAAATGCTGAATCCAAACCTGAGATTTCTTTTCAACTTACTAATAGCGTCTGCTGCCTTACTCTGCCATAGAGGCCCAAAAACTGAGGGCTCCTGAATTTATTAAGGAATAAAGCATTGGTAAGTAATGCGTTATTAACACTTTTGAGTTTCCGGGAAGTAAAACAAAATCAATACAAAGTAGGTTTCTAGAAAGTATCTTTTTTACGGCCTTGCATAGCTTCTTCTAGTACAACCCAACATAGCTTGTGTTGCATTGTTTCTTATTTTGTCCCGCATTGGAGCACATGTCGTGGTGCTTTGACGCACCACAGTTTAATAGAGTGCATGCAACAGGATAAAGGGGTGTAAACTTCTGGACTCTGCTGCATCAGGGCAGAATATGTCGTATTGATTGCGATGTACTTAATTATGGGGAGATAAATGTTCAATTTGATATACACACTCAATGAGTGGTTGAATAAGCAGGAGCTGAATCGATCAGAAAGCGGCTCATAGTCCATCGTTTGCAACCAACCTGAAGAATCCTCATCAATAAGTGTGATAAGTAATTATTCAGTAGAGATTATCTGCATAGCATGGAATAGAATTAAGTAATGTTATTGCTAAAACATTTGAGTAGTGCTCATGTCGATTAAGTTGCAGTAAAAATACATACTTCTCGTCCCATTTTATTTTGTAGAAGTGAAATGAAATTGTTTAAAAAAAATGCTGCAGCATTTCATGAAGGCAGCTGTAGTTGTTGTTTGGAAAGTCACTTCCTGTCTCATGCTGAAGCGTCTTTGGGCAAAACACAGAACTCTACGTTTCTTACAGATTGCCTGTCCTGGAGATTGGGGGAATGTTATTTAAACTCTAATAGCCCTTTGATTGGTCTGGGTAAACATCATCAAAGTTTGGGTGTTGAGAGTTACGACGCCATATTTGAGTTGGGATTTTGTTTAGTATTTTTATCCAAATCTGAAACCAGCTTGTTTTTTTCTCTGACTTTGGAATCAAAGTCAAAATACAGTTTTTTGTTTTTTTTTGTTTTTTTGTTTTTTTATGCACAACTGTGCAAATGTCTTGAATTGTCCTTGAGATCAGAATCCTTGTTGATGATGGACAGACGATTAAAAGACATTGTCTTATAAAGGAGAAGCTACCTTGCTAGTTCTTGAGTTGCAAGTCACGCTGATCGAGTGGGGATACACAGAATGTGTTGCCCTTAGAGACGGAGACCTAGGAGGATGGCCGTTACACTAGGACGACTTTAAGCTGAACTACAGGAAACAGTCAGTATTTGCATCCACTATAAGAGACAGTTGTGTTTTTGTTTTTAATAAGCAGTACAGCGACGTCTAACTGAACACATTTGTAATGTTAGGCCTAAAATACTTAGTACAAGCTGCAAAGCAATGGCTCTGCTACTAAGCCTATATGGTGATGCTGTGGTGAATATATAAGCAGAAATTTGAATTGTTGTGGACTGTCGGTGCAAATTGTCCAGTTCAGCAGCTGGACGTTACTGAGTTCCCAGGCCTTAAGAAAAGCAGGTGCTGGTTGTTTAAAGAAATCTTTTTGTGGTACTATGAAGTCTTTACCATCTTCAGAACACGAATCTCTCATTTTACCATATAATCTATATTCACTCCTGACTCTCATATATCATCAGTGCATTTGAAAATTCTCTCTCTTGTGGGTTTATAAAGGTCAGCTCTGCTGTCGCAGCTTGCTTATGGTTTTGTGGGATTTTTATAAGATGCATCATAATATCTAGAGTAAATATTGCATGTAACAGACATGAAATCAGGTTCCTAAAACCCTCATTCCTTCCTTACCTGTGCAGTGACTCCCTGTAAACCTAACTCACAGTAGCCCTTTAACTTTGTGGCATCTGAAAAAGCTGGAAGAGTTGAAACAAAACCACACACACTCATTCACAGAAAACGGAAAGCCCCAGTGTGTTAGTCTGTGCTCATCAGTGGTCCTAGAAGGAAATGGAAATGATTGATGCTATCTTGTAGTTGTTGTTTTTTTTCAGGTGGCAAACTGCCATCATGCCGTCACACCTCTTTCTGTCACATCTCCTCAACAGCCACTCATCCATCAGAGGCTTCCGCTCCAGCAGCCGTCACTCAATAACCTCACTGTGTGCAGCCAGCCAGCACCTTTTGCTTTTTTTTTTTTTTTTACTTCTTCTTCTAATTCACTTCAGCTGACTTGCTGCTCCTTTGCTTCGACGTCGCAATATTCTGGAAAAAAAAAATAAAAAATTTAAAAATAAAACAAAACAAAACAAAAAAAAGAAAATAGTGGATCAACTTTTGCAATAAACAGAGAAGGTGTGCAGTTCTTTTGTTTTGCCCACTTGCTGAGCTCTGGGTGAATATCGATCGTAGGCGGTTGCCGAGGGAAAATCCTGGCTAGAATGTCGGGACAGACTGGGGAGATACACCTCGACACATATGCCGTGCTAAATTTGGGTTGCAGCAGCCCCAGGGGAGCTCAAAAGTAAATGTTTTTCTCATTAAAAGTCAACAAAAATCCACACGTTTTTTTTTTTTTTTTTCTCTTGCACAAAAAAATACCGTGTGGTAGTTTTTAGATTTACACCGAACACAACTGTAATGAAATTACTTGTGCTGGGATTCTTCGCACACAAAAGAAGGGTTGATTAACCATCCTGGTTCAAACTTTCCTGCTCAGCAGTCCAGAAACAGTGCTGTGTCTGCAAACTGCGGACATGGAAAAAGATTTACTGTTAAAGCGCCCCTTCTCAAAGTATTCACTAATAAATCACACATGGAAGTCAGCATTTTATGTTTCAAGTGGCATTTTAAAACCAATAAATCAATGTTTTATGTTCTAGTAAAAAGTCACTTTATATTTAAATAACTTCTGTTTTCCCCCCTCATCATTACTAATTAAAGACTGATGTGGTAAATAAATTTAATTTGTATAGTTTTTTACGAAGTCACATCGATCATTCAATGCGTTTTTCAATTACAATGGTTTTCGGTCTTCCAGATTCAGTTTTCTTTCTTGCAGGTTTGTTGCACATTTATGGCAAACGAGGCTTTAAATTGAACTTAGATTTGTTCTCTAAATATCAATTGTCACTGCCTGCCAGAATGTGAGCAGATCATGACTCTGACAGGTGATGCACATCAAAACAAACAAACAAACAAAACAAAAAATAATGAGAAAAATATTTGAATAAGGTCATGGTAACTCTTACAAGAGCGTGACATTGTCCTTGCATATCTGTCTCAGCTACCGTTTCTACTAAAACGCCACATTAGATAATCAGATGCACACAGCAGCCCCCAACAAAGGCATTTAGACAATAGCAGCATGTGTGCTCAACCACCTCCTAAAGTAAACAAGTCATGACAGGGAATTCATAGCAAACAGGGTTTTTTTTTTTTTTTTATCCCTCTCAACAGACCCTGGATGCTCACGACTGCGAGGCTCCCCCCCGGCTTCTTGTTCAGAGTATGCAATCTTGTCTCATTTATGCACTTTGTACACCCCTCCTCTACCCGTTTCCTTTTTTTTTTTTCGTCATGTGAGCTCTCCGGATGACACAAGACACCGAGCACTGAAATGCAGGAGCAGGTCGGTCCTCCAGCCAGTGCAGGTACTCCGAGCTGCTGGCCTACATCTGCTTCTTCCTCCTCGGTCCTTATGCTCGGCTTCCTTGCCATTCCTTTCTTGGCCTATTTATTTACAAAGCGGGGGGATTTTCTTTGATCTCTCAAACCTTTCAGGTCCTTCGTCTCGTCTTTTTAAGCAAACAGCGATTTGCGTCATTTACTCGTACGGATGAGAAGAAACGTAATGAAATTAACCTCAGCTCCGCGGTGTCTTCCAGCCAAGCTGCTCTCGGTCTATCAAGGAAATCCATCTCTGGTGCTACTTGCCGGAGTCCACTATCATGTTTGTGAAGTCCTCTATCTTCAGATGTTTAATTAGATTTCTTTCTGGGCCCTTTGAGCTTGACAAATTACGGCCCTTTGAGCTCGATGAAAACTCATCTGATAACTCACCGGGTACACAGGGATTGATGGTGTTTCAGCAAAACTTTGTTTTGCTGACTGGGTGTCATGTTTGAGATGCTGCTTTAATTATCTCGTGATCTTTAGATGTGATGTAATTCTTCAGGATAACAGCTTAATTAACGAAAGTTTATATTAGCTGCATGAGGCTGTCATCACGAGATGCCGATTTCATTACATCCGTGCGTCCGTCTGTCTGTCTGTCCGCCCGTCCATCTTCAGTCAGGATCCAGCGGATAACCGGATAAAGTCATTCCTCAGCAGGCTGTTCCTGTGATTTAAATTCAGTGTGTAAAATCCTAAAGCCTGCCTGATAGTGTTTCTATGCAATAACTACCAATTCATTGGCTGGCCCAAATGTTTCGGAGGAAACTTCAACTTCTTCTTCTTCTGCATTAGAGTCCTTTGTGGTGACAATACACACATAGCATGGGTGAACACATGTATTTACTTTGAAACAATAGCACTTGCTAATCCCACCTCTTTCTCTTCCTCTTGGCCTGTTTATTTACAAAGCAGGGAGATTTTCTTTGATCTCTCAAACCTTTCAGATCCTTCATCTTGTCTTTTTAAGCAAACAGCGGTTTGCGTCATTTACTCGTACGTAGTGCACGGATTTTAGAGAACCCTTACGATTATTTTCCTCCTCTCTTTATCGTTCCACTGTATTAAGCATGTCCTACTTTATGGACCTATTAGTTTTCGTATCTTTGCACATGCAGATTTCTTGGGACGTCATTCCAGTTGCTTTTGTCGACTATTGACAATTTTCTTTTAATATGTTAAAAACGCTATATTCCTGTCATATTGGAAACTGCCATGAAAGATAGAATCCTGCATGTCAGAGTTCATCACTTATTTTTCCTGCCTTCTTTCTACTTTTTTTTTTTTTTGCTTTTTTTTTTTTGCGTCGATAAAGCTCTCCTTTACATGCGCAGCAGTGTCTTTCAGTCTTGCTGCTTTGCTGTTCCAAACGAGACGGTAATGGATGTAGGAAGGCATGATTTAATCACTGCATTTTACAATGTCTAAATTAAAAGGTCTTGTGGTAGACCCACACTTTCTCTGTTGCAATCAGAGGCAAATCCTTTGTTTGAGTTTAGAGTTGATGTTGGACTCTCGCTTCACATTTAAAGACTTTACCCTGGACCCTAAAGTTTGGTGGCTCGGCTGCTGCTGCTGGACATGAGGGAGTTCATTGTAAATTCATTCCTATGAAGATTTACTACTGTCCCAAAAGTCTTCAGCAAATATACCTGCAGTAAATTTACCTTCAAGTTGAGCTTCCAGCCCCATGTAGACTTGTTGTCATTTGGATAAATGCAGGTAAATTTCAGAAGCGTGACAGCTGGGTCAGTAGACATAAGGTGGCTGATATAGAGGTAGAAGAGCAGTAAACAGAAGATGCCTCCGTTTGGAGAACTGGGGATTACTGACCTCATGTCAGAAATGATTTTTATCAGTCTTACTCGCTGCCTGTCAGGAAGCAGCTCATCCGCAGAAACAAGAAAGACAATTGGGAGAGTATGAAGAAAACAAGTGTTGCACCACGGCCTCACCGTTCACACTCCCAACTTTCTCTATCAGTCGGAAATATGCATGTCGGGTTAATTGTTTTCTCTCAATTAGCCTTTCTTAAATTCTTTTTTTGTGTGTATCTGTGTTTGCCTTTAATAGAGCAAAGCAGAAACACACATGACCTTTTAGAAAAAAAAAGGTATCCTGGGAGAAACCGAGTGCCTCAAACAAAAAAAAAAAATTGGTAGATTCAGGGTTGGTTTGGATTTAAAGAAGCAAGTTGTTGTGGATTGGGGATGTGGTACGGATGCCTTCCAAACGTTTAGAGAGATGATTTTGGAGTATGTTAGCATGTGAATTATGTGCGAATCTTTCTATAAGGTTTACCTGAAAAATAAAACAAATAAAATAAATGGTCATGCAACACAAAAGACAATTCCACCTTGGAACTTTGTGCCGTATTTTTAAATTGCAGAAGAGCAGCAAAGAGATTAAATGTGAAAAATAATGGCAGGGAAAGGACATCAGTTAGAGGGAATCTCAGCCTGTTTGGTGACGATTTGCTCCAGTAGAATACATTTCCTCGTTTTATCCAATGCGTTCTTTAAGTCAGTACAATCTGATAAGCGAATTAGAAGCAGTCTAATTCCTGCATCTCGCTCAAGGAGACTCCATCATTGGCGAATAACTCGTTATTAAACCCTAACGCTCCAACTTTCTTTTCTGTGGCTACTTTTCTAATACAAAAGTATGAGGAGGGAACAAATAGAGTGTTGGGATGTAAGTGGGGTCTGGAATTTCAGAGTGAAAAACGTGTTGTGATCTACGGTCACGGATCCTAACAGAGACTGAAAGCTCTTCTGACGAGATGCAAAGCTTTTTTTTTTTTTTTTTTTTTTCCCCAAGGATGTTCAGACTATATGGTGGGAGAGAGAAAATTGGAAAGATATTTCATGTTGATTGCCTCTGCCCTACTATGTTTCAGCTGAAACCCTCTCCTCATAGAACGAGAGACGGAGGAGAAATGATGATCTCCTGCTGGTGCAGCTGAATGAATGTTTTATGGATGGCAGTATAAAAAAGAGATGAGGCTCTGCCCAGTTACTGTGCCTGAAATACAGTTTTAAAATATCATTTTCATCTAGTCAAATAGTAGCCCAAATCCATTCTGACTTTATCTAACATCCTAATTTACACAAAGTGCAGCGCGGTGCAGGTATCGCATATTTTCCGCCGGCTGCACGGCGACGGCGCGGCGCAAGCAGCAGCTTCGCCGATACAAATTCAACCGCCGACGTAAAGTTGTTCATCTCGAACGGTGAAGCTAATTCTCTCGCTTGTTTGTTTACCTTTAATTAACGGAATGACAATAAACAAACAACCTTGAATTTCGTAGCGTGGCGTAGCCACAAATCTGCTGATTCAAGCCCCTGTTGAGATGTGCCGCTGTAAAGCTCCCGGGCAAGGTCGCTGTCTCCCAAACTGAACGACTGCAACCGGAGGGAGGCTTGTGTTTTAAATCTCCAAGGATAGAATAAAAAATAAACGAGGTACGGACACTCGGTAGGAAAAAGGTAACGTGCCGTTGACTGGAATAGCAACAAACTTGAGCTAATGAGGGCTGACTTTGGACTCACTTTAATTTTTATGCTCAAATGCAGGTTTGTGTCAGAGAACAGAAACTATAAAGCAAGTCCTTACCACATCGTGGTACGTGACCAATATTCATGCATGGAGTATAGACTAGCTTTCAGCCAAATAACCTCTTAATACATTCGATGAACTGGCAGCATTGAGTTTAGGAAAGTGGCTGAGGGATAATGGAAAGATTGAACTTTTTCTATCCCAAACCAATTAGTTACATTTCTAATAACAACTTATCATTTTACGAACCATAAAAAAAACCAATGAGTTCCCAAAGCTGCTGTTGCAACCACGATCATTACAATCACATTTCATGTATTTTGCTCAGGCAGTCTCTGCACTGAACATTGGTTGGGATAAACCAATGTCCAGTCCACAACTTCTCTAAGAGCTGGTTTTAATTCAACGAGGCTTGTAAAAAAGAAAAAAAAAAGAAATATTAAAAAATAGTTTGCCAAATTGACAGCTTGGTTGGAGGTGTGCACATCCCCAGGAATTGCAGAATAGCAGAGGAGTTGATAGACGAAGGAGCAAGGACATGAGAATAAATGAGATTATTATTAGGTTTGTGAGGAGAAATATACCAGCACACAGGAAGTCACAAATGATCCAGGATGTGGGTGAATATGCTTCCATGTTAATGATTGAGTAAAGATATAATGACCAGAGAAGTGAAAAAAAGAAAAGAAAAATAACTCTGAAAGTTTAGTTTTATGGCTAAATCTCCCACACAGATTTTTTTAAGGACTGAGAAACGGCCAGAATAATGAGATATTATAACTCAAGTGGCATATTTATGAATATTAGAGAGAAGGTGTCTTAGAAAAGTTAAGTTAGTTCAAGTCCAATGAAGCACTTTAAAGTATAATGTGTGGTATTGATTATGTTTGATCAGATTGACTCCCAACTACTTATGTTCATCTGTTCCAGCTGGTGTGCCTAAATGCCAAAATCCAAATGTAAAGTTTGAAAAATAAAAACATGTAACCCTTCATAATATACCCATAAAAATTGTTTTTATTTTAGTCAGGGTTATGCAACCTCTAGAGCATTTAAAAGGAAGTTTCCTTCAACTAAAAAAAAAAAAATGGATTCTGAGATTCACATGTAATGTTGCGGGGTTTTTTTTCTTTGTTTTTTTGTTCTTTACCTTGAATCTTGCATAATCCTCCCATTCGAGTTGCTTTGCAAACAAAGAATAAGAAGCTAGCTTACGTAACTGTGTTGAGCATTACCAAACACTGATGAAAGGTCGGTCTAAGCAATCAGGAGCTAAAAGCTGGTGACATATTCTGTTTGCCAAAGATCTTGAATGTGCAGCAACACTGAGCTGTTAAAGAGAGAGATTAAGACTCATAAACCATTCATTCTCATGAAGTTAATCTCAAATATAAATTATTTACATTTTGGCTGAGCAATATCTAGTCATGTGAAAGTATTAGGACGTCCCATTACATGTTTAATAAATAATAATAAT
>NW_015113277.1:201014-211538 GCF_001443285.1 Poecilia latipinna | reverse complement strand
AAATATATATATATATATATATATATATATATATATATATATATATATATATATATATATATATATATATCATATTTTTATGTCTAATCGTTTTTCGCCTGTGGAAAAGAAATTTATTTAAACATTACTGTTATGTGGCCTTTGGATGCCTGTCGGTTGTTCATGTTTTGGATCATGGTACGTCTGCATCTAAAATACCAAGTTGCATGATTTGCACATCTAACTTGCCCGCAGGCAGGACTTGAGTTTGTGGAAAGCCCGGAGCAAAAGAATCACAGAGATGTGAGCAGCGCCCTAAAGAGGAGCAGTGGGGAGACCTATGTAAGGTTCACAGCTTCCTGCCTGCCACAGTTTGTGAACTCGGTGAGTAGATGGTTCTGGCTGAGGGTAGGAAGTACCCCCCTCCCCTCCCCTCCGGCCCCCTACGGAGACCCTGTGCCTTGATCACACATTACCATGGTCCGAGGTTATTCATTTTCACAAAGAGAGAACACAGCGGGGGCAGGAGACGAGTCACAGAGGAGATCTTCAGGGAGCCGGGGTGTGTAGTGGCACAAATAGAGTGGCAGAGAAGATGAGAGAATAGTATATTTTATTTATCTGGGTTATTTCATTGCAGCACAACCCCACAGATAACTTCTATGACTTGTTTTCCTGCACACTGTTCCCTCATTTGACAGCTTTGGAGGATTTTATTTTATTTTATTTTTTTCCACTGTGAAGGAGGAGTCCCGGCTGCCACACTGGAGTTTACCTGAACGTCCCCCCCACCCCCCAACTCCCCTCACCTGCTGTAAATATTGCAAAGGGAAGAAATCCTCTCCACCGCTCTTTGAACCCACACACTTTTCCACTGTTTACTTTGTCCACATCCACTCTGCTCGTATCGCGCCGCTCTCTGAAGTTCGAGGTTTCATTAGGTTTGCTGCGCATTAGAATAGCAGTGGGCATCCGTAGTAAAGTGGTTGAGTGACTGCGGGTGTGGGAGTTGTGGAGCGAGATGGATGCGAGTGCGAGAGTCCTCATTGTTTTTGCTTTAAAAACTTCGGTTCCTGCTGCTGAGCTCCGTCCTCGTTGCTTCCTCTGCAACATTTCTTTCCTTGTATCGTTGCCGAGGGAGTCCTCTTTATTTCCAGCATCTGCGCTGTGATGAGAAACACCAGCTAACTAGGCCACTGCATAATAAGCAAAAAATAGCAGGGAAGAAAAGTGAATAAAAAAAAAGGAAAAGAGGGAAGAAGAATCCGTTAATAGGGGGAATGCTTACTAAACATGTAACTGCTGACAAAACCAAGTCAGCAAGCTGATATTTTCCTCTTCCTGTATTGCAGATGCATTCGTTTATTATTGCTTACCTTTTACTGATAGCTTCCAAAGCAGCGCATCAGAGCTCACATCTCATTTTGTCAGTGAAGCCCCAAAGCTACGGCGCCACGTGACTATCGGTGCACCTTGCTGACTTGTTTGTTTTTTTTGGTGTCTGCATCGACTGCAACCCCAGAATCTCTGCGGTTGGAACTAGTCAGTGATATTCAGCCTCTCTGCACTTGATTTATTTTGTCAAAGTCTTCATTATGGACTGTAGAAGGTACCAGGTGTGGATTCATCAGTGTTTTTCACTGGTTCTTCCCACTTGAGGATCCATCTTTACCCTATGAAAAGTGATGCAACTCAGTATTGAATGGATTACAAAATTTACGTAACTATCAGTAATGAGTTAAATACTCACTAATTGCCTGATGCAGTACAAAAAAACCAAATAAATAAAGAGGTGTCATATTGTAGTAATCATCAGCCAAAAGAAAAAAAAAAACAAGACTAGACAGCTTTAAAATAATAAAGCAATTTAAAACGCTCTAAATTACTCAGAAATCAATATCTTCCTTTTTTTATTTTTCCGCCAAGATTTGACCAATATAAAAGTGTTTTTATGCAGAAATGATGAGCCCTAAACTGTAAATGAAGACTGCTGGGAGTGAAATACACTTCGTTTTCATTCATGTGTTGAAAACAGAAGAGTCCAGATTTCAACCCTTCTGAAAACTTGATGTCGAAAAAGGCTTTAAATCTGTAACCTCACTCATCGTTTTGCAATTCCAGATCCTTAGAATAAATAAATGTGATTTGAGTTCAGTCTTCTTTGAACCAGCAGCGGAAATCATTTTGGTTCCTTTTTAAACCAATATGGTTTTAAAACATATCGGTTTATCTTACAATTGAATGTAAGATGTACATCAGCTTTACATCAGTTAGGAGCTGCTTCCTGTAGACACATTCATTTTTTTTCTTAAAAAAAAAACAGAGGAAATATAAAGAAAATATGAGATGCACTTTGACGAACTA
This sequence comes from Poecilia latipinna, assembly GCF_001443285.1. Lineage (NCBI taxonomy): Eukaryota > Metazoa > Chordata > Actinopteri > Cyprinodontiformes > Poeciliidae > Poecilia > Poecilia latipinna. Next base: position 209,195 of record NW_015113277.1, on the reverse strand, counting down.
GGATTGGGGCAGAGTGCATTAAATGTGAGACATTTACCCAGTGGTTATTGGTTGATCCCAAAGTTTTTTCTATGCACTTCAGGGTTTTTTTTTTTTTCATAAGCTTTTGTTACTCCTCTTTGAGAAGATGTTTGGTTATGGGCTATATTCTTTTTACTTTTGTTTTCAGCCCAGCATGACTTGGAAAACATTAAGATAACCCAATTTCTGCTCCTTTTCTCTAGACGAGTATCTGCTCTTTACATCAAAGCAATTTGGAGTTGTGTCCTAACCATAGCTACGGGCGGGACTCATCACCCGATCTTAAAGAGCAACCGGGTTTCCTCAGGACACCCAGCATGTCTTCTGCATTTTGCAAGCAGGGTTAGAGATGGGACGAATCCAAATTAAATTAGATTTTCAAAAAAAAAAAAAAAGTCCAAAAAATGAACACTTGAATGTGGATGAAATTGACGTTGTCAAACATGACTGGAGGATGATCCACGTTTTTCTAGCCACCGAAAACTGTTAAGTGGCAAAGTAGAGAGAAAAAAAAAAAATCTCAAATTTTAAAGTTATTTCTGCCTTACCATTACAAATCTAAAGTTATGATGATAGGTACTGATACTCTAACTTAGTCAAAGGAGACTGAAAAGTTTTAGCTTTTCAGTGGCTAAACCCACCTCACCTAGACAGACACACAGACAGACAAAGACCCTCTGGAGTTTGAGATTGATGTTTATCGCTGCTGCTTCATCGTCAACAGCGAGTCAACATACAAATAATATTTGTTTAAATTTCAGTAAGATATTGATAGGGCGCTACATTAGCTTGATGTCCCCCGTCAAGCTGCGTCACCAACTTCATTCATTCTTCGAAAAGATCTCTATATTCTTGTTTCCAATACAAAAGGTTTATATTGCCAGGTCTGATGCTGTTTGACTATTTCTCTTCCAAGGATCTCTAGAACCTTGTTAGATTATGGCGTAGCATTTTTTTTGTAACTACATGAGATTTTAAATATCAATAGAGAAGCCGAGAATGACTGCTCAATTTTAAAAGAAATGGAAATGAGGAGGCATGACATTGTTAGAGTATTAATCCGAAATATCCAGCCAAATATACACAGAAATGGTTTAAATATAAAAGCTGTCATGGCTGTCTCAGTCTCATCCACTACTTTAAAAGAGGGGGTAACGATCAAGAGAGGTTGAACAAAGAGAAATGGTCAAAGATCCCTCTGTTCTCTGCAGCCTTGTGAAATGTTGCATGAGATGACAAAGAACCATCCAAAAAGGGGGTTTGGTGACAGCAGGGGTCCCACTAATTGTGACAATGGTGGTTTAAAAAAAAACAATTATTAAACATGGTTTCTTTTTACACACTGAATAAATGCACTTAAAGTCAAGGTTATATTTTCACCTTTTTTTTTTCCATTTTAGTAAAATTATTATTTTTTTTTTAATTGTACACGCTGGTGCCAATGGGTGTGTATTGTATGTATGCCGAAAGGCCACCTGAAAGATTTTGCTCTTCCCAACTCTTCTTCAGAAATAGCTTCCTGATCAAGGTGAACCTCACTAATATGAAAACTTTCCATTGTGCGTCATGACTCAGCACCACTCAGAATTACTTATGTGTTGTTTTACAAGAAGAGGTTCATTTCAAGGAGCTAAACGAAACGGGAACAACACTTGAAGAAACGTTCGCAAGGACAAAAAAAAAAGATATATTAAAAAATCTGCACCAAGCTATGAATCCTTTGGAGAGATTGAACACAAAAACCCATGAGAAATATAGTTTATAATAAACCATTGCTGTAAACACATGCTTCTACAGTACTGTAAGTTGTTTTTGAAGAGAGATATTTTCACACAAATTGGAAGCACAGGAAGGTGCATCGACCCCAAAGAGAGAGACTCAGAGAGGGATTTTAATGTTCTTCGATAAGTGTTTTCTAAGTATGAGATGTCGAGTAGCAATGTAATTTTTTGTCATTGTCTGTGTACATTTTTTGAAACACATTTCCATATAAAATTGCAATTCTAAGGCATGATTGATCCTGGGGAAGTTTACAGAAGATTGAGTGTTGTTTTTTTTGTTGTTGTTGTTTTTGTTTTTTCTGTCTGCTTCATGTGACCAATAGAAAGAAATGCTGTTTTTTTATATATATTTTTTTTAAATCCTCTTTTCAGTGTGGAGCACGATTTCCGTCTGCAAGAAGGGCAGGTGGTACGAACTTGGAAGGTGGGCGACCCTCCAGAGGGCTCACCACAGACTCCCACCTCCCAGGCCGCAACACCTCACCAACAAGACTCTCCACAACTAATGCGACCCCCTGCCTCCGCCAAGAAGAACCGGAAGAAGTGCTTTTGGTTCCTCTGAGTGTCAGGGGATAGGGGGTGGGGGGGGAAGACATTTTGTTACTGTAATGCACCGCACACGCTTCTTTACAAAAAACAAAAATAAAAAAAAGTGACATTTGACTCTGTGAAGGGGAGGAAAAAAAAAACTGTGAAATTACCAGGAGGATTAAGATGCAAATAAATTACTATGACGGAGAAACAGTTTTTAATCTGATTCTATTAAGACATGATGGAAATGATTTCACCAGACTGCACATGTTGTTTCTGTTTGTTTTTTTATTTTTTTATTTTTTTATTTTTTTTTTATGCATCTTCAGCATTTACAAATTTGATCCAGGGGCAGGATGGAGAAAAAAAAAACCTCACTGAAGTCAAGGAAATGCAAAAGTTTAGTCTGCCATATAACTCATAGTCAGGAAGCTATTAGGAGACATAAAGAGAATATATACTGTCCAGGTATGGGAGCGAAGGGACAATACAGCAGATAAGAGAACATATTTATTAAATGTTAAATTAGCAGAATTTATGGGGGAGAAAGAGATTTTTCTTTTATGGACTAATGAGGGTCAGCACACCAGCTTTTATATCAAGTGACATTTAAAAAAAATTATGACCCGATTTAAAACTTTTATTATACTGTAACTGATGAAATATTACATGTGTCTACATGTACATACAGTGCTCACACACACACACACACACAAACAAGATCCCACATATTTACATAGAAAGTATATGTGAATTGATAAAAATGGTGAATTGAGTTCTGTATGTATCAGAGCTGCTTGGATGCTTTATTTCAGATATGGATTAATGCTCTATAAAAGTATTTTACCACAGCTGCTTGGTGGTTGTGTGGTTATTCATTCAGAAATAATTTTTTTTTAAAAATCAAGGAAAACATGAAAGTTAATGACAAAAGTGAAAATAACCAAAATGTTTACTGCTTTAAAACAAATCATCTTGTTTTTTTTAAACCATTGAAAAAAAGCTACTTTAATAAAACATATTTCTCAGCAATTTGTGTAATGACTTCTGACCTAAGTTAAATGCTATTACGTGTTTATTTAAACAAATCTGCATAGAGAGTTCTTAGGCCACAATGATCAGCATCCTCCGCTCATAAATACCGTAGGTGAACAGTATGAATATACTTCATTTTAATCCAAGATCAAGGTTTAAAGAGAAAAGTCATTTACTGGCAAAAATGCAGAGGAGGAATGAAGGTGAAAATAAACAACTTTACTCAAAACAGATGTTCAAAAATGTGTTAAAATTAAAGATACAAGGAGGAATCTTGGAATGACAGGACGATCTTACCAAGAGCTGACTAACGGGTATTTATGTTGAAGAGTTGATTAAACGAGGAGCAGGTGGTTGATTAGAAAGTGAGCGAACACAAGTAAGTGAATTTGAACTGAGAAAGAAGAAATGTCTGACAGAAGACAAAGGGAACAGAGAGCAGAATATAAATACATTTAAAATACAAAAATGCAGCAAAATACAAAACCAAAGTCCCAAATATCATGACAGGAACAGCAGCACGCTTCAAATAAACACACATATCACTTTCTAATAATAAATAGCTGCACAACTGGATAAACTCAGAGGATACAGCACATCAATCTTGTCATAACCTCACCTAAACCGATTCAAATGATTGGACTGTGAACTTGATTACATGCTGTCATGTTTAAAGCTGCCATATATGCTGGTGTTTTACACAAACATTTGTTTTTACTTAAATCAATGAAGGAGAGTTTTTTGAGGACATCAAGTCTTGTTTTTTTGTCTTTAAACATGCATTTTTTATTATTTTTTTTATCCTACCAGTGCACATATTTTACAACATGGCACGGAACACAAAGTTTTCTGGTCATAAATAAAAACTACTTTAATAAAATCATTTATCAGATTAGTAATGAGATAAAGCTGACTTCAACTTTTATCACTTTTGGTTAAATCAAGTTGCATTGGTCTATTGCACATTTGACAATGTTGTATATATTTTTTCACTATCAGCTACAGGTTTTTCAGACAGTTTTATGTCATACAGGACATCATATAAATCACAGATGTGCACCAGTGCTACAGAACTGATGCAAGTTTTGCTCAAACGACAGTTACCCAATAACAGCGTATCTTATAGTAAGGCATGGAAATGCACTGACTGAGATTCACTCATATCCAAATGTTGAATGTTTCAATTATTGGCAGCCTGACCTACTTTTTGATTAATTTTGCTCCACTTGGAGGCACTGATGGAGCATTAAATTTCTGTCCCCATATGGTCCGTTGAGTCTTAAAGAAAAACAGACAGTTACGTCTACGTCAAATTTTACTCCATACATTGATTGTAAATATCAGATCATACTCAGAAAGCATTGAATGAACCGATGAAAAGCGTCTAGAGAGGTCCCCCTGGTTTCACCTGTTCACTTTCTTGCACCTTGGTCTTTCGTTGGTAGCAAAGAGATTTCATGCAATAACACTGTTTTATGAGAACAAGAGAACAAGTGACGTGTTATTTAAAGCCAAATATGGCCTCTTGTTCCATCGTAGCTAACTGCTTAAACTAGCAAAGGCTCAGATTTTTGTTTTCTAAACCACTTGAATGGTTTGGGAGACGTTCATCCATCACCTCTCCTTTTTAGTCTTCATTTAAGTGCAACCCATTGAAATATAAATGTAAGTTTGATCATAATTCATCATTTTAAGCCTAATTATGATTTCCAGGAAGATTTCTTGATGGAATTTAAGCGAAAGAGGCTTTTCATTCCTCAGATAGCAGCTCAGACAGCCCACTTTCATGGACACTCCAGGGCAAATCTCAGGAAATTAAGCCTCAGCTGTTTGATGGCAGTGAGAAGCCCCAAATATTGCTACTTAGTAATTCATGACACACATAAGCTGCTTCTCAAAGGCTCTGAGGTGGTATGAAATCCTAATTTAATTCAAAACTTTGCAAAGCGCTCGCTTTTGGTTTGTTTGCCTGCTTGCACTGCTGTCACTTTTCCTCCCTGACTTAAACAAAACAGATAAAAGGCAAACTGCTCTGTCTTGGCAAAAAAACAACAAAAAAAGGTTATTGGATGGGAAAGAGGTTTCAGGCGTGCATTTAAGGCAGAAGTTTGTGATCCTGGGACTTATAAGTTTCTTGTTTGTCATTTTTCAGGGCTCACAAGGCTTGAGCACACATCCCTGTGTGACTACACATGTGAATACACACACACATACACACACAGGCATCAATCTAAGCTTGTCTCAACAGAAGGCCTGGTTCACCGACTTAACTCTAACCTGCTGTGCTGCACTGAGGTGTGGAGGTTGGAAAGCTCTAGCTGCACGTACCGCGGCTTCAAAATAAGCAACACAATGGTGCACGCGTGCACACACACACACGCATACACCCACACAAAATTGCGTAGAATCTCACTGCTAACATATTGTTCCCAGACTAACACAATGCATTATCTCCCCCGCAGTTGTTCCTCTCTCCATCTCAACCAGGCACAGGCTGCCGTCCTGGTAACTCTGTGTGTGCCTTGCAATGCTGAGAGGAGTGTAGAGATGTCAGTCATTAATCTGCTACAGCACAGCCTGTAATCCTGATGACAGAGCGGAGCGGGCTTACAGAGAGCAGAGAGGATGTGAGCCCAGCCTAGAGTAGGGAACAAAGGAGCCAGAGAAGACTGGCTTGGAATCCACAAAAAGAAAGGAAACGTGTGTGTGTGTGTCTGTGTCTGTATGTCTGAGGGGGTTCTGGGGTGAGACAGGTAACTATTTTGTCAGCAATGCTGCAGTGCTGCTCCAAAATGCTTGCACACACACAAAAGGTATAGAAAAGCTTTACGCGGAACGGAAGTTTGACTGCCGGGGCACGACTCTGGTGGATCAGATCAAGCCGATCTGGTCCAGACCGGTCATTACAACGCACTTGGAAAAAAATTTAAAATACACACACAGAAAAAAAAAAAAAAAGTACTGAAGACTGGAGAAAAAGCTTTTTATTATTTTTTTTTCTTTTTTTTGTGGGCTCTTTTAAAAAAAACATCAAGGGTCAAAGTTGGCTCACGCAATTCCGTGCAACTTGATGAGTCAAAGAGCGGCCGAAAACGAAGGAGAAAAAAAAAAACATGTCTCGCAGCATCAACAAGCATGCATAATGGAAGTGTAAAAACAGCTACAACTGGCCATGCATGCTGAGGAGACGCTGCATAGCAAATACCGCGTGAGTCATTGATCTTAGGCTGCTACAAAGGTATTATGTTTCACTTTACCACATTACAGCCGAATAGGTTGTTACACAGTCAATCAGACGGAGAAGGCAGAGGCTCCTCAGCCTGTCCTCCAGCCAGGTGGCAAAACAGTGTTATTTGAATGCTAATTCAAAAGCTGATGAAACATAAACCCTTTTCTGAGTGACTTAATAATGTCACTGTTGTATAGTCAATAATATCATAAGAACCGCAAAGGAGCAGTGGTTCTTAAGCTGTGCTAAAGGTACCAGTGTTGACACTTGGGCTTCATTTAGTGGTATTTCAAACAGATTTTGTTGTTAAACCCTCACAAGACTTTTATAAAGCTATGTAATAGCCAAAACGATTAGATGAAGTTACTCTTTGTTTCAAAAAGACACCGCTAAAAGTGAATTCTTTGTACTACAAACAAGAGCTAGTTTCTTTTAATTTACTTTTAAATTAAAAAGAAAAAGAAGAAAAACTTCAAACCCAAAATGCCATGTGGTATGGTCAAGCTGTGTCACGTTAACATTTAGTGGGCTGGAACGTTTCCACTGTGACAAACACGCTGTCATTGGTTCGTTAATAAATAGGAGATTAAATTTGATCAAGAATACAAACTTCACTTAGACAAATCCTAGCTTTGCCCCCTTACTTAAAACATAGCAATTTCAAAATGACCTGCCAATTGTTTTGAGCCAGCTGCAAGTGCCACACATTACTTTAATAAACTCTTAACTAGATCGTCGCTTTGCTCTCCCTTGTCACTGATGCAGAAAAGAGCAATCAACTGTCAATACCCTATGCACCACTCCCACAGTGTTTCAGCACAAACAGTACAAAGACATATGAGATATGAACAGATAAAATGTAACCATGAACACTCAGGTATAGGATGTTAAGCGATCAGTTCCCTTTGTGCAAAAAAAAAAAAATCAAGCATGTGTGTTTTCCCTGTATTGATTTGGATGGCACGCTTAGTCCACTTCTATATATGGTAAACTGACTAATAATTTAATAAACAACTTGCTAATCAACTCCTCAAAGTTTTTACTCAGCAAAACATTACTCTAATTGTTAAGAAAAATTCAGAAGGACCTTCATTCAACAGTTAGTTTTAGTTAAGAGCACTGCTGGAGATATTGGCAGCAATAACAGAACAACCTGCTATTGCTCTGAAAAGCGTTACTCCCATAACAACATAGGAACTAAGAATGTTCTAGTAAAATGAAACAAAGAACAATCTTATCATTGAGTACTATTGTAAACTGTGGTACTTTTGAAGTATTGATCATACTTAGGATAGATTGAAATGATTTCATAGGGGGCGCCACATTGCTCAGTGGTAGAGCAGGCGCCATATGCAGAGTCTACAGTTTTCAACACAAGTTGACAAGTTGTCCCCCAATCCGTCCCCATCCCTGGGTCTTTTATTACTTCCTGTCCAGCAACTAATGAATAAAGGCCACTAGTGCCACAAAAACAAACAAAAAACACCAAATACATCAATTATGATGTTACTGTCACAGCATGAGGTGTCAGCGCACGACAATAAAAGTGCCACGACAATAAAAGTGCCATTTCTCTACCAAAAC
>NW_015113277.1:184785-197379 GCF_001443285.1 Poecilia latipinna | reverse complement strand
TATATAATTGAAATTGAAAACATAGGTGATCCACCAAAAGATCGTTCCTGATTTATTCACTTGAACAAAATAAAATCAACAGATATTTGTTTCTTATCACAGATGACAGCTTTTTTTTTCCTTTTTTTATGTGAATTTCTCAACTCAACAAACCTAAAAAAACAACAACCAAAAAACCTTGTAATTCCAAACAAAAGCTTAAAGGGGGGCAGAACATTTTGAACAAAGAATAACAACAGTTCAAATCTATACTGCCTTCAGGGCAGTCGGGGTGCTCACGAACATTTTTGACAATTATTTCCAGGGGAATATGTCACTGTTCAAGAGGAGCTTTCTGAACATCAAAGTCGGTCTCTCTGAAGAAATGTTAGATAACTTCAAAGTCTTGTGACTGCTTCGCCAAGAGGTGCTTTGCCTTTGTTTTGTTCTGCTGGCTTGTTTTGCTCTTCATTGTGGAGAAGATGATAGTGACTGCGACTGCATGTTGCATCATGAAACACTCCAACGTAATTTCCTATTCAAGGACACAATGGATGTTTGGCACATCTTTTAACAGCAGATATTGAGACAGGTAAGTGTTGCCTCGTGCACCCAGAGGTAGGATTGTTGCTTTCTTTTCTTTCTAAATCAGTCATTGAAATGCGCTGATGATAAAGGTATATAATCGTAGAGTGTTCATTTGTGTGTCTTTCGATTGTCTGCTGATGAAAAGCTACATTACTTCCAACTCATTTTCTTTAAAGTCATTTTAAGTAAAAAAGAAAAGAAAAAAAGAAAAGAAAAGAAGAGTAAAGGAGCATCTAATAATTTCTCAGAGCGTATGGGTGCTTTGAAAACATTGAGAAAACTCTCAAAGGATAATGTGTGTATACTGCTATTTCATCCCGAACCCATCCTTATTCTGTATTTTTGCCTTTTTCTGGAATTATCTGATAAATATTCAAATTTGATCTCGAATTTGCTTAAGTTAGGGGCAGAATAGATGTGTCACACTTTCCTAATGTTTACTTAAAAAAAAAAAAGATTTCAACTTTGCAGAACTTTTAGGTGGCTGTCACATAAAATGCCAATGAAATATATTGAAGTTTATGGTAGTGATGTGACAATACATGAAGAATAAGAAACTCTGTATATCCAGTCATCAGCTAATGCTTACTGACTGCTGGTGTATTTGAATATTTAATATTAATACCAATCTGGATATCTCGGAGGAAAACAAAGTTTGACAAAAGAGAGATCATCTGCTACCTTTTAAAAAATAATTTGCCTTAGTCCTGCTTTCATTTAGCGAAGCATGCTGGACAATGAAATGCTTCTGTATTTCTAAAGGAAGCTGCAGCCTTGCTTTCGTACACAATTTTGTACAGCTGCTGCATTCTCACTGGTTCTCTGGTGACAATTATTTTTGAGATGCTGTAGCATTAGTTGGATTTTCTATAACTGAGGATCAGCGTTTTGTGCAGAGAGCATTCTGTGACACTAACTTCCAAGTCTATTCAGACAAGAGTCACATCGTGCAGAATGACCAGCAAAGAGGAAGACCATCATTTGCAATAATCAAATGTTGTCTTTCAAAAGATTCTTTTTTTTTTTTTTTTTGGGTTTTAATGATTTTTGCATTATTGTGGTATCAAAATAATAATGATGTAATAAAAAGATGTAATAAAAAAATATAGGAATATGTAGAGAAAACCTACTTTTTGTTAAAACAAGCGGAGAACAAAACAGAGGAAAAACGATCTACCATCTTCTAAGAATAATATTTTATGCAAGCAGATGAACCCATATTTATCTGGGATTTTGGGGTGTGTTGCATCACAGATTTTGGTAATCCTCCTCCAATTCCCATCAACTGTCACCATTTGTAGTTTTTCACATGTTACTGTGGAGCAAAAATAAAACAAGCAACAACATGCTCCTTGGCTTGGGATGAGAAGATTTTCTTTCTGCATTCTATTAGCTGCGATATAAGAAGACAAAAGGAAGATATTCTATGGCGACACATTCCTGCCAAAAATCCCAACGACGCATACAAACCGAGAGATCACCTAGAAATGAGGCCGCGTTTCCATTTATTTGCAGGCCCTTGAATGCAGCATGTGGAACAGTAAACACATCTGTACGCTCTCACCAGAAAGCTCTTTGGGTTTAGTGGGCGTATTGGTTAGTTGGGGGCGGTGGCTCTTCTGATTAGCCTGATTGGCCAGATAATCAGGTGACAGCTACCACCACACTTGGCATCAAAACAGAAGAAGGACAATGAAGAATAAGAAGGTAGAATAAAAGAAGTAAAAAAAATCAACAAATGCTCCTTTTCCTTACCGTCTTATTCTTGTAATCTTCATCTTCCTCCACTTCCCCTTTTCTTCTTCTTCTTCCATGCTTTGAATCCACATTACATTCTTCTCCTGAAGTCCTAATTAAAAGCGACAAGTCAATATACACTCTACTTGTTTTGATGGATGGCAAAAAAAAGTTTTATTTTGTTTCAAAATATATACGCAAAGAGAAAGTTGGAGTCAGAATGGTTCATTGGAGATGTGTCACAGAACAACACCGACTCAGCTGGCGGCTGCTTCATTTGTGGATTGAAGTCGCCAGAGAGAGAGAGCTGAAATGCACTGTAATTACAAACAAGTCTACATGGACCACTGAGCAAAGTTTCAGTATTTTCATATAAAAGCAATCAATTTTGTAAATGAGAGGAGTTGTTGTGTGAATTCAATCATTATAGAATATAGTTTATAGGGGAAACAAGACACCAGGAAGGAATAAAAACAGATGCCAGGCAACGGGACAATTACTAATTATGCTCAACAGCAAATAATGTACATTGTTAAACTAATTTTCAGACCAATTATGATAAATGAACTAGACCTTGTTAATGAGGAACTAATATAAAACTGCTTAAATATAGTGGCATGTCTTTTCTTTGTAATTATCATTCGGTTTTACCAAAAGCGTACCACTTTTAGGAAAAACTATAAATAGTCATAATGGACACCACAACTCCATATAGTTAGACTGTAAGCCACTTCCATACCTGGTGCTAAAATGGAAAACTATTTACTACTTTGTAAAGTAACATCCATCTCAAGTGTATTTCATCTGATTTTGCATCCATATTTACTCCTGTAAACACTTTGTACTGTGTACAAGATTACAATGTAAGATCTTTATTTGATGAGTCAGCTGTTTTCTTCAGAATCTGTGCATATCCTTGCACAAATAATTTTAGACATTTAGAAACACAGGAAGCCCAAACACTGTTATTAAGAGGAGTTTAAATTATGTCTAAGAAAAATACTAACAAGATACAAAACATGACTGGCTTTCCACACCTGAATAATGGTCTAATGGTGAAAATGTGAATTTGTAAATTTTGTTTGATTGGTTCCTGTACTTACAGACCAAGGACATTAATCAATCGCCATGGCCACCAAGAGCTAAACACTCAAAGATTTCTTAATATAAGCTCACACAAATTTAAACAATGATCCATGGTTTCATGGAGTATGGCATCTATCAGCACAGCATACGGAGGAGGAAAGGGCTTGAATATCAACCATATTTTTCCCATTTTGCTGACAAATAAAAACAACATAACAGAGACAATATATGTCAAGATGAAAATATCATCCCAGCAGGGAAAGTAACCTCATGTTAGGGGGGCTGCTTCGTACAGTGAGCAGCCAGTAATTGAGTGCAAAGCGCAAATAAATAAAATCAAACAACTTTATAATGAGTGTTTTAAATCACATTTGATGCATACATCAAAAGATTTCTTAAAAAAAACACACACACATTTTTGGTTTCATTAAAGAGTGAATCTTGTATAAGTTTATGGCTTAATATGCAAACAATAACTTTTCATCCATTTAACCTATGTTCTGTAGGACTTTTATCCTGTTAGCTGTTGAATATCCTCTTTCAAAAGTTATAAAATAAGAGGCAAATACATTGTAGACAAGTCAAAGTACGCCTGCAGATTCAGAAAACAAACTCTACACATGCAGGTTCCAGTTTTGGCTTTTTCAGTCTAAAGCTAACTAGACGCCTAACACTGTCTAGTTTCTGGTCATAACATGAAACACGTTATTAAGAAAGAACGGCTTTGAAGCAGAAAAAATGTTCAACTCTACGTGTTGCTGTGCTCTGACAGGTGGATTAAGGTTCAGAAATGGTTTCTAGAACCTTCAACCATTGAGACTTCATGTGTGAACTTGTGGATAAAAAGTAAAAAGTTTTGCAATTTCACCAAGCTCCTTGTAAGTGCAAAAATGCAGTTGCTTAAATTATTAAGAAAAAGAAAATAGAAACACTTTTCTGTGAACAAAAGTGGTGCATATAAGCTGTTGCACACTGGATTTGAAGGAGGGAAATAATCATAAACTGATTATTAATGAGGCTCACTCAAGCCTATATCTAAAATAAACTCCTATCTTCAGTGTAGTTTCACAGATCTCTCTCTAAACATCTCAGGTTATCCGGGCGCAGTATCTGATTATAACAATGCTTTCCCCCCCCCCCTTTTTTAAAATATACGTATCTTTAAACAATGTATTAACTCTACTGCTTCTTCTTCTTTTGTAGCACGGAGGGTTTTCCTGTGATTGCTTCAGACTGACCTAGTTTAAATGACAAATTTCCAAAAGCAGGGATATAAATTCACAGCCTACCATGCTGCCAAGACTAAATGTGTTGAGCCAAAATAAAAAAAAAGAAAAAAAAAGAAAATAATAATCATAATAAACATAGAAATGTGATGAAAATAAAAGGAAGTTTGAAAACCCTATGCACAGGGTTTAGGCTTTCTACAGTGATCATGGCAGATTATGAATTTGTTTGAATCAGTCAAATATAAAAATGTATCAACTAGAGTTGGAATAATTTTAAAAGTAGAGCAAGTGAAATAAAGAGATGAAACAGATTATGTGTAGGTATCATTTTTAAATGGCGGATCCTGTCATTAAGCCTCTGTGGTTCATCAGAAACTAGGACGAAAATGCAGAAAGTCTGTTAAAACTGAACCTGAAGGAAACTGCACACTGTGTAGAGCAACATACACGAAGGGTCATTCAAAGGGGCTGACATGATTAGGTAATCCATAGGTCCCATGTTCAAAGTAATCTGATAGGTGATCTCTGCCAGTGAACCAGAGTCGAGACTTGACAGCTTCAGTCGGCCGCCATCCCTTTATTCCTTCAGGGCTTTGAGAGGAGGCTTCTATTTGTGTGTGTGTGTGTGTGTGTGTGTGTTTTATCAGCAATGAGAAGCAGATTTAGCCAAACCGGTTGCAGGAACAACGCATGAATCTTCGACAGGAAGGAGACTGCAATTGATCAGAGCAGTAATGGGACATTTGTTCACCCTGTGGATGGGAACTCTCCTGCAGCTTTGTCACGCTACTATTTATACCAATGACTGGGCGATCAAAGTTAGAGGGGACCCTGAGTCTGTGAAGAGGATAGCAGAGAAATATGGCTTTACAAACATGGGTCAGGTGAGTGTGCTGAAATACAGAGCATATTCTCTTGCGTGAAAGAAGCAGCTTTAACATCACCGACACATTTTTATTAAGACAAAACCTTCCAATAATTCTCCAGTGTTATGTAAAAGAATTATATAAAATCTCAATGTTTTATTACATTTTTTTTAAAGATGCAAAAAAAAAAAAAGTCTTTTCTGTGAATATCTGGATAGAAACTGAATGCGTTATAATGAAGATTTTCAATAACAATATCTTTGTTCAAACAACAGAGACGTTCGTGGAGCTGAAGGAAGAAGTAGCGCTACTATTAATAATCAAAATTTGTTCCCCATCTCGTGTTCACACAATTAAAGATTAATTGTTGCTTAGCATAAAAACCTCATGGGAATAAAATGCTGAACTTTATCACTGTTTTATTCAAGGTTCCGAGACCCACAGCACGACCATGTAAATAATGCATTAAAGCAAATAAATAAACTATGTCTATAAAACTCAACTACTCCCTAGAGTTGGCTTCTGTAATGAAACTTTCAGGTTTTGGATCTGCTGAAAGTAAAATGCACCTTAATACTCAATTAAAGCTAAAATACACTACTTTATAGAGCTAGGCGGGGGAAAAAAAAATCTGAGTAAATTTACCAACAGTAGCCACAAGGGAATAAATTAAGGCAATTATGTCATCTCTCTTGTGAAAAATGGCAAGCCAATGATTTTTTTTTTAAATAAAGCATAAAAGAGTTTGGAAAAAAAAAAATCTGCTGACATCATTTTGTCCGAGTGTGCATGTTTCAGGCAAACTCAGACAGCAGTGCGGCTCGAGTACCGTGGCTCATGTTGCAGTTACCTGAAAAACTATCACAGGTGTTAGGTAGCAACTGAATGAAAGACACCAACAACTGTTTTAATTATTCAGCGGCTGTTTAGAACACAGCCTGGAGAAGAGCAGAGCAATATTCTGGGAAAAGAGAGGTTTTATTAAGTGGATTTTATTTGTTTCATCAGATTGGAGACTTGGAGGGTTACTACAGCGTCCTTCACCAGCAGACAGCAAATCGTTCCGCCGAATTCAACAAAGAAGTGACAAATCACCTTGCAAAGGAGCCAAAGGTAAAGTAACATGATACAACGCAGATGGAAGACTCTTTTGAAATATTAATGTCAGCACTTTTTTTTTTTTTTTTTTTCTCTAAGGTGTACCAGAATAAGTTCACATGATTATGTGGGTTAAGCATATTCATCTTCATTGTAAGCCTTTGTAACGTTGTTGACCTTGAGTGCTACCATAAGCTGTGCAACACTTTTAGTAAAAAAAAAAACAAAAAAACATTGAAACTGGGCTGGACTGCAATAATGCCAAAAGAAGGAAAATAAGAGTAACCCTAACAAATGATTTTTTTTTTTACTTTTATTTTTTTGCACAAAAAAGTGGAACAGAAGGAAAGCTCTCTTGCCTCAGGCCTTCAGCATCGGCCTTAATCCTGTGAAAAGCATTCTGAGGTTGTTGTCTGTCTGGGTCAGTGTGTGGGAGAATGGAAATAAAACAAAGAAGCTTTTTGTTCCTCCTCAAAAACATTTTTTTTTGTAGCTGCTGAGAAATGTGTTGAAAAGGTACAACATGGTCATGATGTCACAAAAAATGATTATAGTCATGCTTATTCAACTCTCCCACCCAACATTTAGCTGGCTGAGCCCCTTGTTGTTTACATCTTTTATTTCTGTCTGCCTTGTTTACAAGTTTAATTTGATGAAAACAAGGCAAGGAGACAAGGCAAGAGAGGATGTCATTTAATATTCTTTTGAGAGAAACGTTCACACATCTGCACTGGTCCTTTTTTCGAAACCCCGTGACTGTGAGAGGGCTAAGCAGGGAAGACAGACAGGAAAGAGAGATATTTTCTGCAAAATAGATACAACAATTGTCTGCATCTGTCCTAATTACCCGTGTTGCTTTTCAGGTGGAATGGCTCCAGCAGCAGGTGGTCTTAAAGAGAGTAAAGAGAACCTCCAGAAGAAGTCGCCTCTGTGGCCATGACCTGGTGAGAAGGCATCTTCATCCACCGATTCATCAGTCTGCCTTCAAACACAACATGCATTTTAGTTGGCCTTTGGGGAACGACCCGTGGTACACTGTATGTTACTTTCTCCCTCCCCTCTTTGTTTGTTTCTGAAACAAAACCAACTGAAAGCAGAAAAATAATCCAAGTCGAATATGCTAATGTGTGCCTGACAGAGCTGTACCGAGGCCAGTGGCTGCCAGACTGGTATGAACATCGCAGCGGCCTGGAGGAGAGGCTACACCGGGAAGGGTGTGGTGGTGTCTGTCCTAGATGACGGCATTGAGAAAGAGCATCCAGATCTGAAGCCAAATTATGTAAGTGCCCTGGGACGGGAGGCTCTTTTCAGGAAGGGGACATTAATCATAAGCAATTTGGCTGAGCTTTAAGTGAAAGAGCAAGGAGCCGAGACAGATATTGCAGTCAGGAACTCGCGGCCCAAAGGTTTAGAAAGGCCGGTTAAAAGTATTGGAATGGACATTAAATGTCTGATCCACTTAGCTGTGTGGCGGACTGGTGGATAATGCTCTTTGTGATTTGTCTGATGAAACAGAGACAGATAGCTGCTGGCAGCTGCTATGTGCTGCTCCTTACTATTCACTTGATTTAGGACCCACTTGCCAGCTGCGATGTAAACGAACAAGATCAAGACCCGACTCCAAAACATTCCAAGAATGCAGCCAACTCGTGAGTACACCTTGCCTCTAAACTTTCACGTTTGCTTGTGCTTTGCAGCATTCCCCATCATAACACCACCTCTAATTAAAGCAAGATTTTTTTTTTGTTTTTTTTTTTCTCCATTTCTTTTGTAATTACATGCACGTATAGATATGGAAATTGAAAGTTTTGCTTTGTCTCTGCACTGATGTCACGGAAATACCCTGTCTTCTTTTCATGCATATGCATCTAACCTCATGTTCTGATGTGCTCCTCCTTTCTCTGAAGCCATGGGACTCAGTGTGCGGGGACGGTGGCTGCATCCGCAAATAACTCTCTGTGCACAGTCGGAGTCTCATTCCGCGCACGCATAGGAGGTGAGTCCACGTCAAGGCTTCAAAGAAGCATTTTGAAGGTCTTTTTGAGGAATTGCAGATTCAAGCATTCTGTTTTTCCTTTTTTCTTTGCCTCAAAATTACCTTTAGGCATTCGTATGCTGGGAGGCGATGTGACAGATATTGTGGAAGCCGTATCATTGAATTTCAGGCCACAGTACATTGACATATACTTAGCCAGCTGGGGGCCGGATGATGACGGAGCCACTTTAGAGGGACCTGGACCCCTCGCTCGTCTCGCTTTACAGACTGCCGTTGAAACGGTAAGAGAAAGAGTGCGAACGTTTATTCCTCTTTAAATCATTTTATTCTACTATAGATAGTTTACAAGTGTTGGCTTCTTTCTCGAATTCGCCACAGGGCCGGCATGGAAGGGGCTCAATTTTCGTTTGGGCCTCGGGGAATGGAGGGAAAGCAGGCGATCACTGCTCCTGCGATGGCTACAGCAGCAGCATATACACCATTTCTGTGAGCAGCGTCGGTCGCCGTGGAGTCCGGCCAGAACACCTGGAACAATGCTCCTCCACACTGGCAGCGGCATACGGTGGTGAAGAGACAAAGAGGATGGTGAGCTCAGAAAGCAGCAGGAATTAGGTTGTTAAATCTCAAGGACCAGGCTTACATGAGGGGAAAAAAATAAAGGAAACTGAGGTTATGGATGGGAGGTAATAGGACTAACAACGGCTCCATCAAGGAAACCAAATGAAGAATCTTAAAAGGATTAAAAGTATGACATAGCCAGCATACATAGAAAATGTGTGAAATCAATTTAAATGGGAGAAACCTTCCTTTCACTGCAACTCTAGATGATTCATTTCAGTTTATTTAATTTTTCAACAGTGTGGGCACATGTACACATATCACATGAATACATTTAGTAATGTATGTAGTAAAAATATATTTATAAGTTGCTTAAACTACAGTAGTTTAACCTTCAACTGGAGCTAGGTCACATTGATTGTTAGACAAAACAAAGAAATGTGTCAATTAGCAATATATGTCAATGTTATTCATAATTTAAACTTTGCTTATTTAAATATCTCCTTTTTTCTTCAGTCATACATAAAATGTATTTTATTCTTCATTTAGATCTTTTGTTATCAAAATTTCTGACAGAATCTGTGACTGGAAAGCAGTCCATTATCTTTCATTGAGGCAGTTCTAAAGCATTTCAAAGTTAGCCTTTCTGTATGCTAAAATCCCAAATCTATCTAATAACAGCAGCTTTCAAAGCCTCCATTTAAATAAATATAATGGCTACATCTACACTGAGAAACATCAAAAGTGAGAGAAAGTTTTTTTTTCCTTCTTCTTCTTTTCATAAGTTTGAGTTCAGCTTTGCCTGTCTCTGTAAGCAAACACCTGGACTCACTTCCTGCCTGGAGCGGGCTGCTATAGGGTGCCAAAAAAAAAAAAAAAACAAGTGGGCAGACACCATTCTGCATAATCTTTAAGTTATGTTTAAAGCAAACTCACAGCAGACATCCAGCCTCTCTCCTCTGTGGAAATAGATTTGCATGATGTATCTAAAGTTTATTCTGGAAGACTCCCACTTTGCAGCAGCCGTTTACTCACTGTGAACTCACAGTGCTGTTTAATGTCATCAGAATTAGCAGCTCTCAGTTAAAGACTTCCACATGCATACAGCCTCAGTAAGATTGTTAACATATATACAACAGAAGCCCTAAATATCAGCAAATGAAAGCCACAAATTTTGACCACAAGAGCTAATGTCATTTGATGGTGTAGCCAAATTAAACTAAAATGTTTTTTTTTGTTTATTTATTTATTTATTTTTGGGGGTTATGTGCCATATTAGCTGTGAAAAACAATATTACCTAAATCTCTTTCTGGAGATCAAGTTTCTTTCAAGGAAATAAGACATTACTTTTATCAACAACACCAATGCAATAAAAATGAAAAAAAGTGTAATTTATAAAATTGATCACCAATTTGACAGTTCTGGGATGTTTAAAAAGTTATTTTAATCTTGCTAAAAGATTGAGATCTTGGCATCAATATCTAAGGAAGTTTGTTGAAAATAATAATGATGATTTGATTAAGGAATGAATCTAAAATATAACACATTTTAAACCATGATCTTGAGAAAGTGATCATGTGAATTTATGGTATTTTTCGGACTATAAGTCGCTACTTCTTTCCCACGCTTTGAACCATGTGGCTTGCAGCCCAGTGCAGCTTTTCTGCGGATTTTTCTTCAACCACCAGGGGGCTCCAGGAAATGGGTCATTGGAAGTCAAAATTGGAAATCAAAGAAGAAAGAGTTGATTTCCATTTCGAACAAGCACATGCTAGCAACAGGCACGATGGAGAAATGTTTTCAAACTCATTCCCCCTCATCATGGAAACAACACGAAGAAGTTCATATGATGCCGCTTTTAAGTTGAAAGCTATCAATCAGATCGATAGCCGCTGCACCTAAGCTCGGTTCGGCGTTGGAGAGGAAGGCCTGCGTCCATATTGTGGAAAACCGAGAGCAGCGGAGATACCAGCAGCATATAGCCCGGTGTACGTTTCCAGTTTTTTTTCTTTTTTTTTTTTTTTTTTTTCAAACTTTGGGTGCGGCTTATAGTGAGGTGCGCTCTATAGTCCGGAAGATACGGCAGGTATTAGAGAAGCTGTCAAAATTGTGACTATTTTCAAACAGAAACACAAAAATCTGTCATAACCAAATAGTGGACAACAAAAGCAGTCGTACAATCTCAGTTGGTTTCATTTGCAGCACATTAGGTTCATTATCCAGAATGATGATGATACAAAAGAAACAATCTTTTCAGTTTATTATCGTTTCACTTATTGCTGCTGTTGTTGACAGATAACCCTCAGACCACAGCAGGGATGCAGCAGGACTCTGTCTGGAACATCTCTCTCCTCCTCATTGGCTGCTGGGGTGATTGCTCTTACTTTGGAGGCCAAGTGAGCAGCTCCATGCCACACAACATATCCACATATCCAGGACCAAAGGGTCTAAATCAATAGCTATAATAGCTACTGAGACAATTCTGTTTCCATCTATCTGACCTTTCATAGCCCTCTCCTGACCTGGAGGGATGTGCAGCACATTATCGTCCGTACATCAAAAGCTCATCATCTTATTGCTCCTGACTGGCACTTTAATGGAGCTGGGTACAAAGGTAACATCATATCTCTGTTATGTTTTGTTTTGTTTTTTTTCCCCGAGTGTTTGCCGATATTGGTATAAAAACACATGATGTCTTCTGCATGAAATCCTTCCAACGCTGAGAGAAAAGATAAGCCGAGACTGATGTTTCAGTGAATGTTCTTTTAGCTTTTTTTAGGAGAGCCATAAAGCAGCGAGCATTTTGAAAACTAACGAGGTACAGAGAGCAGAACAGCGATAAACGCCTACGGAATCTCGGGGGGACGTGAAATCTTTTAGAAGCCTCTGTGCCCTCCCTACCCCTTGCTAATGTGTTGTGTATTTGTGCGTGCATGTCTGTCTGTTAGTGAGCCACCTGTACGGCTTCGGCCTGCTGGATGCTGAGAGCATGGCGAAGGAGGCTGAGCGCTGGAAACAAGTCCCAGCACAGCATGAGTGTGTGGAGGAGGAGGCCATCCAGCTGAGCAGGTAACGCACCAACAACTCTGCGAGAGCTTTGTTCTGAGTCAGGGCTTCCCCTGATTTCTTCTCATCTATCACACTTCATCTATTTCTGTCTCAGTTCACATGCTGATTCTCACGCACTTTAATAAGCTTCATTTTCTCTTGTGCTGTGCTCTTCCAACTCGCTTCTTGTTTTCCGCCTCCTCTCTCATCTCTGGTGCTTACTGTGTGGCTTCATGTTTTTTTTTTTTTTTTTTTTTTTTTTCCCTCCTGTCTGTCTTGTACAGAATTATTCATCCAGGCTCAGTGTTGACGTCTGCGTATGAGACCACCGGCTGCTCCAGCGCGGCCTCGCGGCACGTTGTTTATGTAGAGCACGTCGTCATCCGCGTAACCATCACTCACAGCCGT
>NW_015113277.1:174869-181903 GCF_001443285.1 Poecilia latipinna | reverse complement strand
CTTGTTTTCCGCCTCCTCTCTCATCTCTGGTGCTTACTGTGTGGCTTCATGTTTTTTTTTTTTTTTTTTTTCTTCTTTCCCTCCTGTCTGTCTTGTACAGAATTATTCATCCAGGCTCAGTGTTGACGTCTGCGTATGAGACCACCGGCTGCTCCAGCGCGGCCTCGCGGCACGTTGTTTATGTAGAGCACGTCGTCATCCGCGTAACCATCACTCACAGCCGTCGTGGCGACCTTTCTATCACGCTCACGTCACCTGCAGGCACCGTGTCGCAGCTGCTGGCTCACAGGTAACATGGGGGCTGCTCCATACAAACTACTGTGGCGCCACCACGGCCCTATCCGCAGCAGAAGGGGCAAGGGTGGGGAGGGAGTTTCTGAGGGTGGAAACAAATTTGTTTGGAGCTCAGCATTCAGTGCTTGTACCATTAGTCTTCAGATGGCAGCCATGGGGAGAAGTCGATTTTGGCAAACGCGCTTGGAAAAGCAAAGCAGTGATGCTCATATGTTATTCCAGAGGAACCGGCTTTTGGGGAGGTTCTGTGAAAAAATAATTCCTGGCAAGCTTCCTATTTTCATCTTGTCCTTTTCTGAACCAAACTGAATTGAATGCATCATGAATAAAAAACACCAACACTTAAAGGGGAAGTGTTATGTAAATACAACTTTTCTGAGCTTCACATCATGTTTTAATGTTATTCCTTCATCACTAAAATACCGGGAGTGTCGCCCTGATTCTTTCATGAATGTTTGAGAAATCCTTTAATCACCCATGGCAACCATTGAGCTGTTAGCCTCTAGGGGTGGACCACCGAGCCCTCCCCTGCGACTCAGCTCCTTCAGACCAGCTCCTCCTAGCCAACATAAACTAGCAAACACTTGGTGGGACTGTGCATCAGCTGAGCTCCTTATACAAGCAGCTGCTTATGGCTTACAGTTTTAAATTTCTTATTCACCTAAAACTTTATCTTCTAAATTATCCTCATCCACTCGTGCATGTAGATCAGAAATGAGCAATCTCAGGCTGCCTCAGATTATTAATGAACAGTATGATTTCAGGATGAAATTGTTGGATTTATGCTCATATCCGTTCAGAGGATTTCCAAACTTTTTATAACACGTATCACCTCAGTAAAAACTTTGCTTTGCAAGTGCCACAATACCAACAGTCATTTTAAAACAGCAACACGAAACTTTTCAGGTTGTTGTTATGACCTAAAAACTAAGAAAAAACAAAGACTTTACAAAGCAGGACGTAATTGAACTGAGGGGTTTACATTTATTCTGAAGTCTAAATTTGACTTTGGAAAAAAAAAAAATGCTCTGTTAAAGTGAGAATTTTAAAGAGGAACATCCTGAATACTCAAAGTCCCATGACTGACTTGGTGACACCTACGGTAAAACTAGCTTGTCAAAACATTTTAAGATCTTTGTTTCATGAAATCTTTTGGCAGTGTACAATAACAACGTTGCGGTGAGCATGTAGCATGTTGAGCACATTGTGGGTAATCCACATTGTGGACTACCCACAATGTGGATTACCCACATTGTGGGTAGTCCAAGAGTAAACAGGATAATGATGAGAAGTGAAACATTTTAATGGAAACGGATTATAAAACTGAAGAAGACAGAGACCAACTAGACACAAATTGGCAAAATGTAGGGAGGAAAACATATGGATCTGACAACCAGTAGTTTAAATACAGGGGAGGGTGACTACTGGAACCAAGGACAGGTGAGTTCGATCACATTGTGTGATGAGACAGAAGCTTGAGGCTGCTGAACAAAAAAAAAAAAAAAACTGAGCAAAATGGAGATGGAGGAACACAGAGATACATTTAGCTGTGCAAGAAACAGTAGATCACAAAAGACACACAGAAAGCTAAATAGCATAATTCAACCAGAACCTGGAACTCAAACAAAACCTTGAAATAGTTGGGAGGTATGATTGTGAAAACAGCCTGAAACTCTTGATTTTGTTGATTTTCAACAAAACAAAACAAACAGATTCTATGCTTACTCCTCAAATATGAAACTGCTTTTCATTTGATCTGTAAAAGGTGTCCAGTCAGCACAGGCTCTCAAATTTCCAGAAACCTTCACATTTGTTTTACATTTGTCAAAAATAAAGAAGCAAAACTTTTGAGATAACATAAATAGCACTTTTTTATTTTTATTTATTTATTTTTTTTTTTTTTGCAACAATCCAACCAGGGAACTAATTACAAATTAAATATCCTATTAATTAAACAATGTTGCATTAAAGACATGTCTTAATTAGTGATGGTAGTAGTTGTATGCTCACGATTGTGTAATGTTTTGCTCTAGGCCTCTTGACAACTCCACTGAGGGATTTCAGAACTGGGAATTCATGACAGCTCATTCCTGGGGGGAGCAGGCAGCGGGAGAATGGACTTTGAAAATCACGGATACTCCCTCTCGGAAGCGAGACAGCAGCGCTGAATTAGGTTTGTTCTTTCTCTTTGTAGCATCTCTTCGTTGTGAGACCTATTTACACTGAACATCAAGAGGAGGCAGCTGAAACACAGCGCCAGCCTCGGGGGACAAACCTGTTTTTCTTTCTCTCTGTTGTTTCACAGGGATACTGAAGATGTGGTCTCTGGTGATTTATGGCACTGCAGAGCAGCCGTATCACATGCGCCGTCGGCGAGTCCGATCAGCAGAGCCCTCCGTGGATAGCGATCTCACAGAAGGATACGACGGTGAGTCGCGTTGTAGCTCAGGGTTTTCAGACGGCAACGTTATGAGCTTTGTCATGCAGTTGCAGAATGTGATTACAGGTTATCAGGCTATTATTTGCAAAAACACATAATAAAACAACCCAAAAGGCCTTTTGGGCTTGCATTTTGAGAGTATTTGCCATTTTAGGACCCTGTGACCCAGAATGCAGTGATGACGGCTGTGACGGGCCTGGCCCACAGCAGTGTGTCACATGTCTGCACTTTTTTCTCAAGTTCAAGAACAATTCAAGGTTAGCATGACTGCATAATGCTGGTTACAGTGAGTGGATGCAGATGGTAAGTGATGATACTGTTTTATTATCTCACTGTCTTACAAGATCCAATTTTCACATTTTAAAGTGTGCTTGAGTAGGGCCCTTAAAACATCTTAAAGCTCATCAAAGTTTTCCTTTGCATTTCATTCACTTATTTACAGTGCAGTATCTAAACATTCACATTTTTTGATTTATTTTAACACCACTTAGCTTTGACCTATGAATCGTTCACACACAAAAACACACAAACTCATGTGTGCATCCTGGCCATAATGATATATCAGCCTCCTGCAGTTTCAGCCCTTCATGGCTGGAGATCCACCAACGGCAAAGCGTTAAATTATGCTTACGGACATTGATATTATTAAACAACGTAAAGAAAAAAGTTTTAGGCAAAAGCTTTGTTTGAAAAACAAGTTTTAGTCACATGCACTTTGAGGCAGCAGTTTTAAGACTTCGCTTGGACTCAGCGCTGAAAACATTTGAAATTTGACTTGAACTTGTGCTTAATATCTTGAGACAGGAATTGAATTTCGCTCTAAGACTTTGGTATTGAATTTGACTTTTGACACCTATTTGAAGATTATTTTTTTTTTGCAAAAGACTTGATACCTAACTTGCGCTTCATCATCAAAACGTTTGACTTGAGCTCATTAGAGGACATCTCAGACTGCTTGCAACAAACAAGAATAATGTCTAACAAAAACAATCTTCAATTCAATATTAATCAAACTTTTTAGCTCTGATTTATTGCAAGAAGGGAAAAAATGTGCTAGTGTTACAGTTAATCCATTACTGATTACCAACAAACCAACATGGCTGATATTGAATGCCCTTGAGAATTGCTTTTTTGCAGTGTATTTCTTCATGTGAGTCTCCTTATCTTCATGTTTGTCCGTCAGGTTGTGTGTCTCAGAGTGTCCCCAAGGGTTCTGGGGTGACCGTCGGCGCTGCAAGAGGTGCTACTCCTCTTGTGCGAGTTGCAGCGGGAGTCGCAGCAACCAGTGCACCTCTTGTGTTCCTGGTCATCACCTGACAGAGGGAACCGACACCTGCACAGCCTCCTGTGGAGATAACTATTACCTGGACCACGGTCGGACATTTTGACTTGTCCTTCAAAAGTTTATTTTTGTTTTCCTTGCCTTTCTGAATATTTACGAAGGACATCACTGGTTGAACTTTTCAGACTTTCGTTGTTCATTCAGCAGAAATGAAGCATGCTAATAAACAGTCTGCTGCTGTAACTGTGGTTGAGAGGTGTGTGTGGGTGTGAGTATGGGTTGATTTCTGGTTCTGATGTCTATTGTTTTTTTGTTTTGTTTTTTTCCCCCACAGACACAGATCTGTGCAAGAAATGCAATGAAAACTGCTTGAAGTGCACCTCATACAGCATCTGCACAGAATGCAAACCAGGCACAAGGTGAAACAAATTCTCTGATGATGCTTGAATTAACTTCTCGGTAAACACGGCTCCCGTCGACGAGAATACTGATGCTCCCCGTGTAAACGCTCCAGGCTGCAGTACTTTGTTGCTCGCCTGTTGCCCAAATGAGAGAAAATAATTTTGGATTTTGCTTAATCAATACTGGAAAGCATAAAGCTATCTGAAAAAAAAACAAAAAAAAAAAAACATATTGCGTAGTTAGAAGTTTCCGGAATGCGGCGTTCACTGACTCAATTCGGCGAGGACGTGTGGTGGCGTGCTGTGGGCTGGAGGAGCGAACCTGCGAATATGAAGGCGATGACTCACGTTTTGTGGTGTCACATGACTGGCTGAGTGTGTCACGGTGCCACATGCTCTCTCCGCCCTCTCCAGTCTGCAGGGGAACCGGTGCCAGCGGAGCTGCGATGGCGGCTTCTACCACGTCGCGCAGGAAGACGAATGCAGGCCCTGTGACAAGGCCTGCGCTACCTGCGCAGGTGAGAACGGCAACAAGGCCTTACAGACGCAATCCGTGTCAAAATTAACAGCATTTAAAAAAAAAAAAATTGACATATTAGTCAATTTAAGAGCAATTTTTTCCCCTCTTGCGGCATCAGCGGCAGGTGTTGAGGCGTGCAGCCGTTGCGCAAAAGGTTTCTTGATGGAGGAGTGGAGGTGTGTGTCCTCCTGCAGCGCTGGCTTCTACGCCACAGAGCCAAGCCCAGAGATAGCGGATGGCCACAGGATATGTAGGAGGTGAGCTTTACTGGTGTGTGTTCAGGTGTGGGTGGTTTGTTTATTGGCTGATGGCAGGCTTTAATCTGGTGGTTGGCTCGCCTGCTTCGGCGCTCTGGGTTTGTTGTTGTTGCGCGCCTGCATGGAGTGTGGGAAGCTTATTTCCCTGCATTTTGTGTTGAATTTCTGCGCCGTTCTCCTCAGGTGCGACTCCAGCTGTCTCACCTGTGCCGGGCCGAGTTGGCAGAACTGCAGCAGCTGTTCCAGCGGTCACCGCCTCCAGGAGGGAGTGTGTGTTGTCAACACTGAGTGCACAGATGGTCAGTCAACCATCTTCCCTCCTCTATTCCATGTTGGCCTCAATGCTCCTGGAAAATAAACCTTGTTGTATACCCCCCCCCCCTCTCTCGCTTTTCTGATGTTTTTAAGGCAATAATAATAATAATAAAGTCTGGTTAATTTAACACATTTGCAAACGCCACTGAGATTATGCAGTGTGGCGCCTTTTAAATATGTGTTTAAACGTGGAGCCATTGGGTCCTACGTGCCTCCCTCTCTGTTCTGCATCTGACATTAAGCCTTCCTCTATGCCTCAGACGTCTATTCATTTCTGAGTCAGCATGCTTCTGTTGCTGTCTGTCAGGAGAGTATCAGGACAGTGATGGGGCGTGTCGCGCTTGTGATGCAACGTGTCTGAAGTGCACAGGGCCGCGAAGAGAGGACTGCATCAGCTGTGGCTCTTCACGGTGAGTTAGGCTTGGCTGTTTTAGATTCAGGGTCAAAGGGGAAAATGAATCCCTCCACCCACTTTATCTTAGAAGTAGATGCACGTTTCAAATGAACAACAAGCATACTTGCAAATACTTAAAACTACATCAGATTTCAATAGTTTATAGCAGGAAAATCCATATATGTTTTGTTTTTTTTTTATGGGTGAAATACAATAGATGTTTTAACACAGCAGCAGCCCCTCTATGATAATTATCCCTGCTATCCCACCTGTAAACAAAATATCCAAAATATCAATTTTGCTCTAGTAACACAATCTGACACTAGGCTAGCCAGAACTTCTAAGGTTTTTTCTGGGTGAGGATGTTCTCCCTGTGCATTTGTGGATTCTCTCCAGGTACTCCAGTTTCCTCCCACAGTCCAGAAACCAGAGTGAAAATTCAAGTGTTTTTTATTCCACCTTACTTTCCATATGTGCATAATTAATATGCTCAAATGAGAGTATTCTTTTTTTTTTTCCAAGAGCTTTGAACCTACTTATGCTTTTTATTCAGGATAGACTCAATTTATGGTAATATTTAAACAGCTTTTTTCAGGGTCAACAAAACGAAAAGTTAAGACAAGTAACAAACTGGGATCCATTTCTTGATCGTGTATATCTGTCCCCTTTCTTTACACATAATATAAAATGAAATTATAATAATGGATTAATTGTAAAAGCAGATAGTATTATATTGTAATAGGTTGTTTATTGTTACTGTATCTATTGTAAAAGAGGGAATGAGTGCAGAAGTGGTTGCAGGTAATAAAAAAAAAGTCCCTTTCACAAGATTCTGCAGGTTGAGACTTGCCTTAAGTTTTCGTCACCTCCTGGGTGAAAGGACCGAGTCTCTGCATGTTTACAACAGAACTGTTCTGTGGACCAGGCTAAAGAAAAGCAGATGAATGAAACATCAGCCTAATGCAGAGGTTCCCAAACTGTGGGGCGCGCACACTAGTGGGGTGCCATGCCTTTGCTCCCCCCCACACACACACATAGTTCAGCCCAACAGCTATTTGTAAGCCATAGGGGGGGGGGGGGGGGGAAAAAATTTTGGAAACCCCGGGGGGCCCAAGGGAAAAAAAATTTGGG